>NW_026910240.1:0-12227 GCF_963691925.1 Scomber scombrus
CCTTCTTTCCTTCCCTCCTTCCTTCCTCCCTACCTCTTTTCCTTTCTCCCTCCCTTCCTCCTTCTTTCCTTCCTTCCCTCCTTTCCTTCCTTCTTCCTCCCTTCCATCATTCCTTCCTTCCTCCCTTCCTTCCTTCTTCCTCCCTTCCTTCCTTGACTCGAGGACAACAGGAGGGTTAAGGTTAGGGAACGTCTCCATCATGGTTAAAATAAACTGATTTTTAAGTCACAGACATCTTAAACAACCCTGGAAACATCTGCATGTTTCTGTATATTTACACAATATAGAGTTTGATTAATTTAAGTATTTATTTAGAATCAGATTGTGTCTTTTAGAGTCTGGAAATATAAAACCGTCTCACCTCAGGCAGAGCTGCAGAGAGAAACCACCTGATTAAATAAATCACACAGAAGCTCCAGATCCCATAACTCAGCTTTGTAGTTCAGTTTGGAAACACAGTTTGGACATAAATCCTGTTTACTGTGGAGTGTTGATCTCCTCTTTAAGCTCCCAGCAGGCTTTGAGTCGATATCATTGACAAAGAGACAAATGGCTCTGCGCTGCCGACTCTTATCGGCTCTGCAGAGTCTGTTGAAGCCGCTGCTGAATCAAGTTTATCGGTGGAGCTTTGTGTGGTTTTTACTGCCGGCTGATGGAGCGAACAGAAGAATAAAGTCTGGGCTTTAAATGTTGTTCAAGCAGTGGTCGGCTGACCAGTTTAAGTCCTTCACACTGGACGGGACACTGAAGCAGGAACAGTTGGTTTATTCTGTCTGGCTCATAGACTGTCTTTATAATGGACGTAACATCCGTGACGTCACCCATTGGTTTGTGGACTGCTGCTCGGAGGCCAATAGTATCTGATCTGAGCAGCGCCATCTTGAAAATTTCAGGTGCATGCTGGGAAAAATAAAACAGGGATTCTACTTATATGGGCATCAGGAGGAGCATGAGGCGCCCTCCTGAACCTGTGAACCAATCAACCTGTCAATCACGACGTAGCCACGCCCTAATGCATACCCTGCTTTATCGTCACATATAAAATCAGGGAGGCCAAAATGTCCCAAATGAACATCATACTGCATTGAAGAAGGCTTTAAACTAGCGATTGAGACCATAAACACATTTTGAAAACGTTTACTGAGGTTAGAAATCAAGTGAGAAGTTGGTGAATTCTCCATTGACTTGTATAGAGACGGAAGTCCTTTTGACACCAAAACGGTCGCCCCCTGGTGGCCTTTTGATAGAATGCAGTTTTAAGTTACTTCCTCGTTGGCCTCATTTCAGAGGACCGAAACTCCCCACCTGGTCTGTTTTCATGTGACCCAGATTATTATAGCTAATAAAACTAACATTTCTCCCTTTTCATTGAGTCTTGTTCAGTTTGACTACTGGAGATAACTGCTGCTCCCAGTAGGGGGCAGCAGAGCGGACGTCGGCTGCCAAATAACTAATTATTCATTATATTATTATTTATTAATCACTGTTCTTTTTTATTGATGCTCTTTTTATTATTATTGCTCCTGCTGTGATCATGTACATTTCCACTGTGGGACTAATAAAGGAATATCTTATCTTTGTGATTCAGACTCAGTATCACAGCTTAATTCAGTGTACAGTCCTCCACAGAATCCATTAACCCACTGTTAGTGATGTAATAGATGTAAGCAATGACATTGCTTACTCCCCCGCACAGATCTCTAGATGTGCTGTGAGGGGATCTCGCGTGACCACATGTTTACACCTTTAGCAGTAGCAGCAGAGTAAAAGCCATCAGGTAAGTGTTATTTTGATAAACTCCTGGTGTACTTACAAACTTTCCAATGCATCGATTTATGAGTAAAGACCCTATTTGTACTACTGTAGAAGTTTGATAACAACCCAGGCATTATTAGTGGGGTAATTTACGAGATACACTGTTGGTCTCATTAGCGCCTATACTAAGCCATGCGGCTGATAGCTCTAACTCCACCAGTTTGCAACCAAATGAAAAAAAAGGCGGAGCGGGTGGTTTGATAGACGTCATGGTGCATATGACGCTAGGTAGAAATTACGCCGAACCATCACTTTAATGCACTATAATAAATTCTGTTAAATGGTTATTAAAAAATAACGATTAAATAAAAGATTTATAGATTAGAAAACAGTATTAATTACAGCCCACTACGTGACAATATCGATATCGAAGTATTTAGTTAAAAATATTGTGATATCTGATTGTGTCCATATCGCCCAAACCTAGTTATCATGAGTCCTGAACTGTGAAGCTTTATCTGAGCTCAGCGTCTCACTGCAGGACCGTTACTGGTTTTACTGGTTGTTTTTCCAGTTTGAAGGTGAAGCCGAACATGAACGTGCACGCTGAGTTACTGGAGAGGATGAGTGTGTGCAGATGTGTGTTAGAAAAGAGGAGGAGGAGGAGGAAGAGGAGGAGCAGGAGGAGGAAGAGGAGCAGGACTAGGAAGAGGAGCATGATGAGGAAGAGGAGCAGGAGGAGGAAGAGGAGCAGGAGGAGGAAGATGTGTGTGAGAGAATATAAACACACTGCTGTGATTCATTTTCTGTTTCTGAGTTTAAAAACTACAAAAGCGAAGGTCCAGAATGATGAAGATGAGGAGGAGGAGGAGGACAAGGAGGAGGAGGAAGAGGAGGAGGAGCAGGAAGGGGAGCAGGAGGAGGAGGAGGAGGAGCAGGAGGAGGAAGAGGAGCAGGAGGAAGAGGAGCAGGAGGAAGAGGAGGAGGAGGAGGTTTCAGGGTCCCAGCTCAGAATGAACAGTGTTGCTGCAACAATGACAGGAAAATACTGCAGATACACATCTAAACGTGTGTGTGTGTGTGTGTGTGTGTGTGTGTGTGTGCGTGTATGCGTGTGTGTGTGTGTGTGTGTGTGTGTGTTTGTGTGTGTGTGTGAGTGTAATGTGATGAATGAGAGTACTATCCACCCTGCAGGGTAATTCATTTCTCAACCTGAACAACACTTACTGTCAGACTGAACAGGATTAATAGACACACACACACACACACACACACACACACACACACACAGGCGCACACAAACGCGCACACAAACGCACACATGCACACACACACACACACACACATGCACACACACACACACACACACACACTCTCTGCAGCCTCTGTGTTTTCTGAGACCAAAATTCTTGCAGTGTTTTTTTTTTGTATGATGTCATACAGCATGATGACATCATCCCTGGAGGATCGATGAGATCATGAGTTGACCTTCAGCTGCAGTCTGAACATTCGAAGCAGAAAAATGTAAATAGAGATTTTAATTTTATGAGAAGATGAGTTACAACAGAGAACAGTTTAACCCTCCTGTTGTCCTGAGTCAAGGAAGGAAGGGAAGAAGAAGGAAGGGAGGGAGGAAGGAGGGAGGAAGGAAGGAAGGAAGGAGAGAAGGTAGGAGAGAAGGGAGGGAGGGAGGGAGGGAGGGAGGGAGGGAGGGAGGGAGGGAGGGAGGGAGGGAGGGAGGGAGGGAAGAAGGAAGGAGGGAGGGAGGGAGGAAGGGAGGAAGGAAGGAAGGAAAGGAAGACAGAGGAAAGAAGGAAGGGATGAAGGTAGGGGGGAGGAAAGAAAGAGAGAAGGAGGGAGGGAGGAAGGACAGACGGAAGGAAGGAAGGAAGGGAGGAAAGAAGGAACAGTGAAAACAGACAGGGTTAAAGGTTAAAGAGAAGCTGCTCTCTGCTGATCTCACGTTACCATCATATAAACGGAGACATTAATAACTGCTGAGTTAACTTATCGTGACTGTTTCTGAGCTTTATTCGTCCTCTCATCATGTGACACAGACGCTCTCTTCTTATTAGATTCACTTCCTTCAGACTCACAGAAAAGTCCCGTCAGCTATAAAACGGTCGTCTGTGATCAGAGACAAAGAGCCTCACTGACTCACTTCTTCTTCTTCTCTCATGTGTCTGTTTCTATTCTCAGACTGCAGTGAATCATTCTGGAGTTTATCTGTCTTCTGTTAAACTGATTCAAACATCACCAATAAAGCTGCAAATAACCAAAGTTTCCATTATTGATTGATCTGATGGTTGTTTCTCTGTTAATTTATTCATCATTTAGTTCAGAAATATCAGAAAATGTTGATCAGTGTCTCTTAAAGTCCAACAAGACGTTTTCAAGTGTCTCAAATATTTATTCAGTTTACTGTCACAGAGACTAAAATATTCATACTGAAGAAGCTGAATCACAGAATTTGGAATTTCCTTCTTTAAGAGACTGATTATCAAATAAATACCAATTCATTTAACGGAGTGTTTATTTGCACCCCTGGTACAAATAGCCTCGGCCACACAGCTGAGCTATTTGCATCCTAGACGTATAACAACGTGAAAACATGGCGGACGTTCATCTTCAACGCCAGCAGAAAGGTTTCATCTCTAATGTTCGTTCTAAAGACATTTCTGGCAGGAAAGTTGTATTATTATTATTATTATTATATTTTCATAATCTTTCCTCAGTGAATGCATTCAAGCATCAGTTTGTCAGTCAGAAATTATTTGTAGCCAATATCGATCTTCCGTATTAGCAAACATATTGAGCTGTCACATCACTACATAGAACCGGAGCGGTCATTAGTTCAGGAGACTCGGGTTCGAGTCTTTGCAGCAGCAGTTATTTATTTATAATGTTTTCAGCGGAAAAACTGCATTTTCATAACTGTATACAACCCGAAAATATCTGAATTTACAACCTTTAGTTTGTTATATGATGGAAATCAAATCTTGACAGATCTATGGTTGCCATGGATACCAAATACATTTCAGACCTCTGAAGTCTCAGGCATCGGCCCTGATGCATTTCAAACTGCTCTCACGCTAACACGCCACATCTGACATGTTTTCACGCCGGGAAGTGATAGATCTCATCGGACATAAATTATTATGTGATATACAGAAGAGAACAGAGACGTATATTTATCCCGCTGTCCCGGTGGGATACGGGAGTCTTCTGCATATCTCCAGACGCTCCCCCCCGACACTTAATGCACTCCTATTGTACTGGGGTGCAAATAACCTTTGCCTTAATTTAATAGTCGGATGTTGCAGTAAAATCTGTGCTGGTAGAAACTGCAGCAGCATCTTTTATTAACACACACAGGACTCAGGATGTGAACCAGCCCCCTTTTTATTTAATATAAAGTTATAATGTAAGATCATGCCAAACTAGTTGATATGGTGTTTTATTAAGAATTTACTGTTTTTAAGCAAGTTGAATTATTTGGTACAAAGTTTTTATGGTTACACCACTTAGACATTTTTACCATAATCCTCTAATATATTCTCTCTAAATGGATTAAAAGCAGAAATTTGATGCTGGGTCCACAAAAAAAGAATGTGTGCAAGTTATTCATACGTTTATTTTATCATTTTAACCCTTTAACCCTCCTGTTGTCCTCGAGTCAAGCAAGGAAGGGAGGAAGAAGGAAGGAATGAAGGGAGGAAGGAAGGAAAGGAGGGAGGAAGGAAGGAAGGAAGGAAGGGAGGAAAGGAAAGAAGGAAGGGAGGAAGGAAGGACAGAGGAAAGAATGAAGGAAGGAAGGTAGGAGGGAGGGAGGAAAGAAGGAAGGAGGGAGGGAGGGAGGGAGAAATGAAAAGAGGAAGGGAAGAAGGAAGGAAAGAAGGACAGAGGAAAGAAGGAAGGGAGGAAGGTAGGGGGGAGGAAAGAAAGAGAGAAGGAGGGAGGGAAGGAAAGGAAGGCGGGAAGGAAAGAAGGAGGAAGGGAGGGAGGAAGGAGGGAAGGAAGGAAGAAAGGGGGATGGAGATAGGAAAGAAGGAAGGGAGGAAAGAAAGAGGAAGGAAAGAAAGAGAAGGGGGGAGGAAGGACAGACAGAAGGAAGGAAGGGAGGAAAGAAGGAACAATCAAAACAGACTGGGTCAATTTGACCCGGGAGGATGACAGGAAGGTTAAATTTGACTAAACCACATGGACACTAATATAAACCTCACTAACCCGTAGATATATATAAATGTGTATATAAAGATCATCTGTGAGGCTGTTACACTGAGCTGACTCCTAACATATGTAACTTCAATCTGAGCTGCAGGAAGTGTGATTGATTGTATTTTTCTGTATTTTTTTAACATACATTCGTCTCAGGTTTTGAACCTTTGACTGTGTTTAACGTCTCTAAACGCATCAATGTGGACACAGTTGTAAAGTAGCCGAGCGGCTGCTGTCAGATATTAACTGTTCCTGCTGCTTTTTATACTCAACTCTCTCCCACAGAGTCTCACACTCTCACACACACACACATGCACACACACACACCAACACAGTGACGACCCCCCAACCCGTCCGTCAGAGGAAGCCTGTTTCTATTCAATGAGCTGCAAATTAGACTGACCCTTTCCTGCAACCCCCCAACCCACACACACATACACACACACACACACATATTGCCCTCTCTCTCTATCCGTCTTGGCTCGCTCGCTCTCTTTCTTTTCACTTTGCCTCCTCTCTTTAGAGGCCCTGTCATGCCCCGACACACAGAATGGCCATCAGTCAGACCACACACACACACACACACACACATACACACACACACACGCACGCACGCACACACACACACATGCACACACACACACACACACACGGAGCAGGCAGACATGGGAAATGAGGGGGAATGGGTCATTAACTCTACAAAGGAGGCAAAAAAGCATCAGAACAGTTAAATCAGCAGGTAATGGATGGAGGGATGGACAGATGGGAGGAGAGGGAGTGAGGGAGGATTCATGGGAGGAGAAGGAGTGAGGGAGGACTGATGGGAGGAGAGGGAGTGAGGGATGGACAGATGGGAGGAGAGGGAGTGAGGGAGGACTGATGGGAGGAGAGGGAGTGAGGGAGGACAGATGGGAGGAGAAGGAGTGAGGGAGGACTGATGGGAGGAGAGGGAGTGAGGGATGGACAGATGGGAGGAGAGGGAGTGAGGGGGAGGAGAGGGAGGGAGTGAGGATGGACAGATGAGAGGAGAGGGAGTGAGGGAGGACTGATGGGAGTAGAGGGAGTGAGGGGGAGGAGAGGGAGTGAGGGAGGACTGTTGGGAGGAGAGGGACTGAGGGGGAGGAGAGGGAGTGAGGGAGGACTGATGCTAGGAGAGGGAGTGAGGGGGAGGAATGAAGGGAGGAGAGGGAGTGAGAGAAGACAGATGGGAGGAGAGGGAGTGAGAGGGAGGACTGAAGGGAGGAGAGGGAGTGAGAGAAGACAGATGGGAGGAGAGGGAGTGAGGGAGGACTGATGGGATCGATGGATCAGCAGGTGGGAGCGAATGTGTGTGAGTGGAGGAATGATGTGTGGATGAAGAGAAAGCGACGATTGGATTTTATTCAGATGTTAATCAATGAATCAGTTAATTGAAATGTTGCACCTGTTTCATCATCATCATTATTATTTAAGATTCACAACTTATTTTAAGTCTGATGTTGGGACCAAACTCTGTCTTTACTCTCTACATTCACAGAGCTGCAACATCTGGCTGATTAATCAATTAGTTGCCAACTATTAAATGAATCACTATTTTGATAGTCAATTAATCATTTTGAGTCAGTTTTCAAGAAGAAAAGGTTCAAAATTCTCTGAATCTTTTCTTCTTTCTTTATGACTAAACTGAAGATCTCTGATGACGTCATCTTAACTTTATATGGACCAATCATGGGAGGTACTCGGAGGTATTGGGAGGTACTGGGAGGTATTTAGAGGTGTTGGGATGTACTGGGAGGTGCTGGTAGGTATTGGGAGGTAATGAAAGGTATTGGGAGGAAGTGGGAGTTATTGGGAGGTAATGGGAGGTGTTGGGAGGCAATGGGAGGAAGTGGGATGTATTGGGAGGTAATGAGAGGTGTTGGGAGGTATTGGGATGTATTGGGAGGTATTGGGAGGTGTTGGGAGGTATTTGGAGGTATTGGGGGGTACTGGGAGGTGTTAAGAGGTACTGGGAGGTATTGAGAGGTACTGGGAGGTATTGAGAGGTACTGGGAGGTGCTGGGAGGTTTAGTGAGCTACTGTGAGGTGCTAGGAGCTGTGGTGTTGTACAGACTGATGAATTTATTTTTATTAAACCCAATAAAATCAAATAAATGCTTTAAAGAAAGTATCTTCAGTATATTTTCACTCACATCAATATTATAATCTGACTGTTTGTGATAGAAAACTGCAGCAGAGTTTCCACCCACTGTGTCTGTGTCTGTGTGTCTGTGTGTGTCTGTGTGTGTCTGTGTGTGTGTGTGTGTGTGTGTGTGTGTGTGTGTGTGTGTGTGTGTCTCCTCTCAAACTTTGCTTTCTGAACCTCTCCTCAGCTTCAGCTGTTACTAAGCAACCGCCGACAGGCTCTGGACTGTACCACTACTGTAGCTATTACAGGAAACTGTGTGTGTGTGTGTGTGTGTGTGTGTGTGTGTGTGTGTGTGTGTGTGTGTGTGTGTGTGTGTGTAGGTATGTAGTGATGTATGTGGGTAACCATGGTAACAGAAGAGGTCCGGTGTGTCTTTAAATGAATTGATAGCGAGCGGTTAATTAGCCCGCAGCCTCGTCAAACAGCAGTCAGAGTTTATCAGCTCATCTGGAGGAGGACTCTTCATCTTCATCATCTCTTTGTTTATATTCTCTACAGTACTACTCTTCTTATATTTTACATTTGTACACTTGGTTTTTGTCCACATGAATAAATTAGGTATAAATGAGGAACATCAGAAGTTAAGCAGCAGAAGAAAATAGTTATAATTATAATAAACTTTAGAGATATTAAAGATGTTAATGTGTAGATATATCACTGATTGTGGCCTACTGTTACAATGAGAATTGCTACTGTTTGCACCTTTTATATTGCACTTTGTTGCTCTTATAGATTGTCAATGTTGTATTTATGTCTTAAGTTGTTTTTAATTGTCTTAAATGTTGTTATGGCTCAGGGAGTGCTATCTAAATTGCGTTATATTGTTGTCTGACCCTCAATATAATGACAATAAAGCTACTAAACTAAACTAGTTAAAGATGTTAATGTGCAGATATTTGTGATATATTGTGTAGTTGTGTGAAAGTGCGGCTCTGGGGTTCAGAGGTCGACACACTAACATCCATCACTGTGAGTCTGAATCTATTCTCTCCATGTCGTTTAATGACAGGCTTGTTGTCACGGCGACATGTTGTGTGGCAGGTGGTATCTGTCTGTGATGGATGCACACACACGCACCCACACAGAGACACACACACACACACACACACACACACACACACACACACACACACACACACACACACACACACACACTAATATTCATGTTCATTCATACAGATGTAAATTAGTCTTTAACCAATCAGACACAAACCTTTAAGCTTATTAACTTTATCTGTTGTAACTTTATCAGCTGACAGACTTCAGTTCATTTCCACATAGAATAAAAACATTATATTCACTGAATCTGTTCTGACTCTGAACTTCATCTATAGAAAACACAGTTCTCAACCAGACTGAACTACACAGCAGCAGAATTATACATACGTCTTATTTCTGATATATCCGTCAGTCATGGTAGATATGAAATGACAGCAGCTATCTGAGCAGCGTTACTGCACATGCTCAGTAGCGTCTGCCTTACACAGAACTACTCACAGACTGAAAATCACTGTTATTAGTGTTTGGAGACATTTCTGAACCAACTATCATGTGACCCAGAGCAGTGGACCGCATGTTTTATTCGTTTATAATGGGTTTTTAATGTTTTTTGGACAATAACACAGTACCTGTTAGTAGATCAGTTCATTAATGGTTTGTTTTAGAGCTCGACTGATTATCAGTCAGCCGATATTGACCCATTGACCCATTGACCCTAATCCTTCCTCTATAATCCCATTCCAATTGCATTCATTATTATATCGTTTTTAATTTGAATTATTGCTAACATTTCAAACAACATAGTGACATTTGGCTTCATAGGTTCACTCATAAATTCGCATTTCAAATATCCAACACATCCTAATATCCAGTATTGGTCCAAACATGAAGACAAATATCAGCATGTGATCAACACCAGTTATCTTATTAATTTGACTATGCTTGTTTGTTTAAACCAGTAATCATATGCAAACTATCCCAGGCATCAGTAGAACATAAACATGTATTAAGCTTAATTATTTACTTGGTTTAGTTCTGAGTTTCATAAGTTATGCATTGTCTTTCTTTGTTACTTACCCAGCATGTGCTTACCAAACAAAAGGAAGAAACACCCATCAACTTCCTGTATTTATACTAGTGATGTCATCGGTTTGGACTAAGTATTTCATATCTTTATGATTTTTTTCTTGTTTTGGCTAATAATGAAATGTTGGGAATGATGGGTGGTAAACAGTGTTGACTGATACAAGTAGAGAGGAAACCCCCCTGCTGCAGTAATGGTTTGGCCTATTTAAAGGGAGAGATGTAGGTTTAGAGAAGCTAGCTGGCTGCACTTGTTCATGCCTTAGTTGTGTATCTTGGGTTAATCAATCAATCAATCTTTATTTATAAAGCGCCAAACCACAACAAAGTCATCTCAAGGCACTTTACACATAGAGCAGGTCTAAACCGAACTTTTCAGGTTTAATTTAAAGAGACCTAACATTCCCAAATGAGCAGCACTTGGTGACAGTGGAGAGAAAAAACTCCCTTTTCACAGGAAGAAACCTCAGAACCAGGGATGTCCGATATTATCGGCCAATATTCACTTAAAAATAGGCTTCAGCATTTCCGAGCCTGCATGAACGCAGCATGGGACGTTTACCGGCGCGCGCTTGATGACGTATAACAACAACAACACGCTAGACTCGTGGGTCCACCGCCATGAAAACGAACACACAATCAGAAACACCTATCTGGGTCCTACTCTGCTGGAAACACAACAGCTGAGAGGAGCGAGTGAGAGGACGTTCCTGTAAAAGGTCCCGCCTCCAGAAACGGGGCTCATGTCTGTGGTTTGGAACTATTTCCTAATGTGTTTTTCCATAACTTAAGTAGAAGTTGTTCTCTTATTTTGCACAGACAGTGTTTACATGTGGAAAGCCATGTTGCATTTATGTTTGCATCCAGTGGGGCATAAAATAATAACAATAAAATTAGGCATAATGTGTTAATTCAACAGTAGGAGATATGTTATGTTGTTACCTAATAGTTTTGGTGTAAAAAGCCTGCAAATATCGGTATCAGGTGATATCTGTATCAGAAATTAAGAGTTGGGGAATATCGGAATATCGGATATCGGCAGAAAAGTCAATATCTAGCATCCCTAGTTATAATTACTCTATCTTCTCATGTTCTCAGCAAGAAGGCTAACTGTTTTTTTACCCAAAATGTCAAACTTTTTTAACACATTTCATTTCTTGACAGTTATTGCGTAAACACCATGCTGCCCTCTGAAGCAGTAACACAGCATGAATCATGCATCTAAAGCTTAGTTCAGAATTTGATATCAGCAGCAAATTCACCAAAATCAAGGTACTTACTTTAATGATATTTCATCCAGCCTGCCCCTTTTAACAGGAAGAAACCTCAGAACCAGACTCAAAGTGGGAGAACATCTGCCTCGACTGGTTGGAGTAGAGAGGAGAGAGAGGAAGGAGAGGAGAGAGGAGAGAGAGGAAGGAGAGGAGAGAGAAGCACATTGAAGGTCTGGAAACTCGTTCTATTTGTTGTTATGCCGGACTGAATAAATCTGTTTACTCATTCAAACAACAGTCAGAGTCTGCCTCATCACTAGAGCTACACTACATCACACAGCAGAATGACCCTTTAAACAAACATCTGCCACATGCTGAACACACTGAAGCTTCTCCAGACAGAGAGATGAAGCTGTGAGGAAGACTTCCTGCTGCTTCACTGTTCAGAAAATATAAAAATATTAGATATCAAAGAGATATTTAAATAAAAAGAGAAGAAGCTGAACGTTTACTGTGTGACACACTGCCAAACCACTAAATCTATACACACACACACACACACACACACACACACACACACATACACACACAAACACAAACACACATCAACCTAAACCACAGATCCATTCTTTGAAGGTGTCTAATTATGTTGTCAGTTGTGTTATTTAACTCCTTTACGCCGCTTTTCATTATGTATGTGTCACTGTGTGTGTGTGTGTGTGTGTGTGTGTGTGTGTGTGTGTGTGTGTGTGTGTGTGTGTGTGTGTGTGTGTGTGTGTGTGTGTGTGTAG
>NW_026910241.1:0-120000 GCF_963691925.1 Scomber scombrus
TTTTCAAATTTTGCCCGGTTTGGAAAATCCTTCACAATTTTCACAAAACGCCCCAACTGTGCTTGATTTTGCTCGTTTTTCAATCAGCCCGCCCCCTGGCGCCTTTTAGCAAAAATTTGGGAAAATCCCCATTTTTGACTTTTTCGACACTACCGCCCCTGTCGTTTTTTTCAATTTTTGCCCTCTTTGGAAAATCCTTCAAAATTTTCACAAAACGCCCCAACTGTGCTTGATTTTGCTCGTTTTTCAATAAGCCCGCCCCCTGGCCCCTTTTAGCAAAGATTTGGGAAAATCCCCATTTTTGACTTTTTCGACACTACCGGACCTGTCGTTTTTTTCAAATTTTGCCCGGTTTGGAAAATCCTTCACAATTTTCTCAAAACGCCCCAACTGTGCTTGATTTTGCTCATTTCTGACTCAGTCCGCCCCCCTGGCCCCTTTTAGCAAGGTTTGGGAAAATCCGCATTTTTGACTTTTTCGACACTACCGGCCCTGTCGTTTTTTTCAATTTTTGCCCAAGTTGGAAAATCCTTCACAATTTTCCCAAAACGCCCCAACTGTGCTTGATTTTGCTCCTTTCTTACTTAGTCCGCCCCCCAGCCACCTTTTAGCAAGGTTTTGGAAAATCCCCATTTTTGACTTTTTCGACACTACCGGACCTGTCGTTTTTTTCAAATTTTGCCCGGTTTGGAAAATCCTTCACAATTTTCTCAATACGCCCCAACTGTGCTTGATTTTGCTCATTTCTGACTCAGTCCGCCCCCCTGGCCCCTTTTAGCAAGGTTTGGGAAAATCCCCATTTTTTACTTTTTCGACACTACCGGACCTGTCTTTTTTTCAAATTTTGCCCGGTTTGGAAAATCCTTCACAATTTTCTCAAAACGCCCCAACTGTGCTTGATTTTGCTCCTTTTTCACTCAGCCCCCCCCCCCTCTGGCCTCTTTAAGCAAAGTTTGTGAAAATCCCCATTTTTGACTTTTTCGACACTACCGGCCCTGTCGTTTTTTTCAATTTTTGCACACGTTGGAAAATCCTTCACAATTTTCACAAAACGCCCCAACTGTGCTTGATTTTGCACCTTTCTGACTCAGTCCGCCCCCCTGGCCCCTTTTAGCAAGGTTTGGGAAAATCCCCATTTTTGACTTTTTCGACACTACCGGCCCTGTCGTTTTTTTAAAATTTTGCCCACTTTGGAAAATCCTTCACAATTTTCCCAAAACGCCCCAACTGTGCTTGATTTTGCTCCTTTCTGACTCAGTCGCCCCCCTGGCCCCATTTAGCAAGGTTTGGGAAAATCCCCATGTTTTACTTTTTCGACACTACCGGCCCTGTCTTTTTCTTTCAAATTTTGCCCGGTTTGGAAAATCCTTCACAATTTTCCCAAAACGCCCCAACTGTGCTTGATTTTGCTCCTTTCTTACTTAGTCCGCCCCCCTGGCCCCTTTTAGCAAGGTTTTGGAAAATCCCCATTTTTGACTTTTTCGACACTACCGGCACTGTTGTTTTTTTCAAATTTTGCCCGGTTTGGAAAATCCTTCACAATTTTTTCAAAACACCCCAACTGTGCTTGATTTTGCTCATTTCTGACTCAGTCCGCCCCCTGGCCCCTTTTAGCAAGGTTTGGGAAAATCCGCATTTTTGACTTTTTCGACACTACCGGCCCTGTCGTTTTTTTCAATTTTTGCCCACTTTGGAAAATCCTTCACAATTTTCACACAACGCCCCAACTGTGCTTGATTTTGCTCCTTTCTGACTCAGCCCGCCCCCCTGGCCTCGTTAAGCAAATTTTGTGAAAATCCCCATTTTTGACTTTTTCGACACTACCGGCCCTGTCTTTTTTTTCAAATTTTGCCCGGTTTGGAAAATCCTTCACAATTTTCACACAACGCCCCAACTGTGCTTGATTTTGCTCCTTTCTCACTCAGCCCGCCCCCCTGGCCCCTTTTAGCAAGGATTTGGGAAAATCCCCATTTTTGACTTTTTCGACACTACCGGCCCTGTCGTTTTTTTCAAATTTTGCCCGGTTTGGAAAATCCTTCACAATTTTCCCAAAACGCCCCAAATGTGCTTGATTTTGCTCCTTTCTGTCTCAGTCCGCACCCCTGGCTACTTTTTGCAAGGTTTGGGAAAATCCCCATTTTTGACTTTTTCGACACTACCGGCCCTGTCGTTTTTTAAAATTTTTGCCCACTTTGGAAAATCCTTCACAATTTTCACACAACGCCCCAACTGTGCTTGATTTTGCTCCTTTCTTACTTAGTCCGCCCCCCAGGCCCCTTTTAGCAAGGTTTTGGAAAATCCCCATTTTTGACTTTTTCGACACTACCGGCCCTGTCGTTTTTTTCAATTTTTGCCCACGTTGGAAAATCCTTCACAATTTTCCCAAAACGCCCCAACTGTGCTTGATTTTGCTCCTTTCTGACTCAGTCCGCCCCCTGGCACCTTGTAGCAAGGTTTGGGAAAATCCCCATTTTTGACTTTTTCGACACTACCGGCCCTGTCTTTTTTTCAAATTTTGCCCGGTTTGGAAAATCCTTCACAATTTTCACAAAACGCCCCAACTGTGCTTGATTTTGCTCCTTTCTGACTCAGTCCGCCCCCCTGGCCCCTTTTAGCAAGGATTTGGGAAAATCCCCATTTTTGACTTTTTCGACACTACCGGCCCTGTCGTTTTTTTCAATTTTTGCCCACGTTAGAAAATCCTTCACAATTTTCCCAAAACGCCCCAACTGTGCTTGATTTTGCTCCTTTCTTACTTAGTCCGCTCCCCTGGCCCCTTTTAGCAAGGTTTGGGAAAATCCCCATTTTTGACTTTTTCGACACTACCGGCCCTGTCTTTTTTTCAAATTTTGCCCGGTTTGGAAAATCCTTCACAATTTTCACAAAACGCCCCAACTGTGCTTGATTTTGCTCGTTTTTCAATCAGCCCGCCCCCTGGCCCCTTTTAGCAAAAATTTGGGAAAATCCCAATTTTTGACTTTTTCGACACTACCGGACCTGTCGTTTTTTTCAAATTTTGCCCACTTTGGAAAATCCTTCACAATTTTCTCAAAACGCCCCAACTGTGCTTGATTTTGCTCCTTTCTGACTCAGTCCGCCCCCCTGGCCCCTTTTAGCAAGGTTTGGGAAAATCCCCATTTTTGACTTTTTCGACACTACCGGCCCTGTCTTTTTTTTCAATTTATGCCCGGTTTGGAAAATCCTTCACAATTTTCACAAAACGCCCCAACTGTGCTTGATTTTGCTCCTTTCTGACTCAGTCCGCACCCCTGGCCCCTTTTAGCAAGGTTTGGGAAAATCCCCATTTTTGACTTTTTCGACACTACCGGCCCTGTCGTTTTTTAAAATTTTTGCCCACTTTGGAAAATCCTTCACAATTTTCACACAACGCCCCAACTGTGCTTGATTTTGCTCCCTTCTTACTTAGTCCGCCCCCCTGGCCCCTTTTAGCAAGGTTTTGGAAAATCCCCATTTTTGACTTTTTCGACACTACCGGACCTGTCGTTTTTTTCAAATTTTGCCCGGTTTGGAAAATCCTTCACAATTTTCTCAAAACGCCCCAACTGTGCTTGATTTTGCTCATTTCTGACTCAGTCCGCCCCCCTGGCCCCTTTTAGCAAGGTTTGGGAAAATCCGCATTTTTGACTTTTTCGACACTACCGGCCCTGTCGTTTTTTTCAATTTTTGCCCACGTTGGAAAATCCTTCACAATTTTCCCAAAACGCCCCAACTGTGCTTGATTTTGCTCCTTTCTGACTCAGTCCGCCCCCTGGCACCTTTTAGCAAGGTTTGGGAAAATCCCCATTTTTGACTTTTTCGACACTACCGGCCCTGTCTTTTTTTCAAATTTTGCCCGGTTTGGAAAATCCTTCACAATTTTCACAAAACGCCCCAACTGTGCTTGATTTTGCTCGTTTTTCAATCAGCCCGCCCCCTGGCCCCTTTTAGCAAAAATTTGGGAAAATCCCAATTTTTGACTTTTTCGACACTACCGGACCTGTCGTTTTTTTCAAATTTTGCCCACTGTGGAAAATCCTTCACAATTTTCTCAAAACGCCCCAACTGTGCTTGATTTTGCTCATTTCTGACTCAGTCCGCCCCCCTGGCCCCTTTTAGGAAGGTTTGGGAAAATCCCAATTTTTGACTTTTTCGACACTACCGGCCCTGTCTTTTTTTTCAAATTTTACCCGGTTTGGAAAATCCTTCACAATTTTCACACAACGCCCCAACTGTGCTTGATTTTGCTCATTTCTGACTCAGTCCGCCCCCTGGCACCTTTTAGCAAGGTTTGGGAAAATCCCCATTTTTGACTTTTTCGACACTACCGGCCCTGTCTTTTTTTCAAATTTTGCCCGGTTTGGAAAATCCTTCACAATTTTCACAAAACGCCCCAACTGTGCTTGATTTTGCTCCTTTCTGACTCAGTCCGCCCCCTTGCACCTTTTAGCAAGGTTTGGGAAAATCCCCATTTTTGACTTTTTCGACACTACCGGCCCTGTCTATTTTTCAAATTTTGCCCGGTTTGGAAAATCCTTCACAATTTTCACAAAACGCCCCAACTGTGCTTGATTTTGCTCGTTTTTCAATCAGCCCGCCCCCTGGCCCCTTTTAGCAAAAATTTGGGAAAATCCCAATTTTTGGCTTTTTCGACACTACCGGACCTGTCGTTTTTTTCAAATTTTGCCCACTTTGGAAAATCCTTCACAATTTTCTCAAAACGCCCCAACTGTGCTTGATTTTGCTCCTTTCTGACTCAGTCCACCCCCTGGCACCTTTTAGCAAGGTTTGTGAAAATCCCCATTTTTGACTTTTTCGACACTACCGGCCCTGTCGTTTTTTTCAATTTTTGCCCACTTTGGAAAATCCTTCACAATTTTCACAAAACGCCCCAACTGTGCTTGATTTTGCTCCTTTTTCACCCAGCCCCCCCTCTGGCCTCTTTAAGTAAAGTTTGGGAAAATCCCCATTTTTGACTTTTTCGACACTACCGGCCCTGTCTTTTTTTTCAAATTTTGCCCGGTTTGGAAAATCCTTCACAATTTTCACACAACGCCCCAACTGTGCTTGATTTTGCTCGTTTTTCAATAAGCCCGCCCCCTGGCCCCTTTTAGCAAAGATTTGGGAAAATCCGCATTTTTGACTTTTTCGACACTACCGGCCCTGTCGTTTTTTTCAAATTTTGCCCGGTTTGGAAAATCCTTCACAATTTTCCCAAAACGCCCCAACTGTGCTTGATTTTGCTCCTTTCTGACTCAGTCCGCCCCCCTGGCCCCTTTTTGCAAGGTTTGGGAAAATCCCCATTTTTGACTTTTTCGACACTACCGGCCCTGTCGTTTTTTAAAATTTTTGCCCACTTTGGAAAATCCTTCACAATTTTCACACAACGCCCCAACTGTGCTTGATTTTGCTCCCTTCTTACTTAGTCCGCCCCCCAGGCCCCTTTTAGCAAGGTTTTGGAAAATCCCCATTTTTGACTTTTTCGACACTACCGGACCTGTCGTTTTTTTCAATTTTTGCCCACGTTGGAAAATCCTTCACAATTTTCCCAAAACGCCCCAACTGTGCTTGATTTTGCTCCTTTCTGACTCAGTCCGCCCCCTTGCATCTTTTAGCAAGGTTTGGGAAAATCCCCATTTTTGACTTTTTCGACACTACCGGCCCTGTCTTTTTTTCAAATTTTGCCCGGTTTGGAAAATCCTTCACAATTTTCACAAAACGCCCCAACTGTGCTTGATTTTGCTCGTTTTTCAATCAGCCCGCCCACTGGCCCCTTTTAGCAAAAATTTGGGAAAATCCCAATTTTTGGCTTTTTCGACACTACCGGACCTGTCGTTTTTTTCAAATTTTGCCCACTTTGGAAAATCCTTCACAATTTTCTCAAAACGCCCCAACTGTTCTTGATTTTGCTCCTTTCTGACTCAGTCCACCCCCTGGCACCTTTTAGCAAGGTTTGTGAAAATCCCCATTTTTGACTTTTTCGACACTACCGGCCCTGTCGTTTTTTTCAATTTTTGCCCACTTTGGAAAATCCTTCACAATTTTCACAAAACGCCCCAACTGTGCTTGATTTTGCTCCTTTTTCACCCAGCCCCCCCTCTGGCCTCTTTAAGCAAAGTTTGGGAAAATCCCCATTTTTGACTTTTTCGACACTACCGGCACTGTCGTTTTTTTCAAATTTTGCCCGGTTTGGAAAATCCTTCACAATTTTCCCAAAACGCCCCAACTGTGCTTGATTTTGCTCCTTTCTGACTCAGTCCGCCCCCCTGGCCCCTTTTAGGAAGGTTTGGGAAAATCCCAATTTTTGACTTTTTCGACACTACCGGCCCTGTCTTTTTTTTCAAATTTTACCCGGTTTGGAAAATCCTTCACAATTTTCACACAACGCCCCAACTGTGCTTGATTTTGCTCGTTTTTCAATAAGCCCGCCCCCTGGCCCCTTTTAGCAAAGATTTGAGAAAATCCGCATTTTTGACTTTTTCGACACTACCGGCCCTGTCGTTTTTTTCAAATTTTGCCCGGTTTGGAAAATCCTTCACAATTTTCCCAAAACGCCCCAACTGTGCTTGATTTTGCTCCTTTCTGACTCAGTCCGCCCCCCTGGCCCCTTTTTGCAAGGTTTGGGAAAATCCCCATTTTTGACTTTTTCGACACTACCGGCCCTGTCGTTTTTTAAAATTTTTGCCCACTTTGGAAAATCCTTCACAATTTTCACACAACGCCCCAACTGTGCTTGATTTTGCTCGTTTTTCAATCAGCCCGCCCCCTGGCCCCTTTTAGCAAAGATTTGGGAAAATCCGCATTTTTGACTTTTTCGACACTACCGGCCCTGTCTTTTTTTTCAAATTTTACCCGGTTTGGAAAATCCTTCACAATTTTCACAAAATGCCCCAACTGTGCTTGATTTTGCTCGTTTTTCAATAAGCCCGCCCCCTGGCCCCTTTTAGCAAAGATTTGGGAAAATCCGCATTTTTGACTTTTTCGACACTACCGGCCCTGTCGTTTTTTTCAAATTTTGCCCGGTTTGGAAAATCCTTCACAATTTTTTCAAAACACCCCAACTGTGCTTGATTTTGCTCATTTCTGACTCAGTCCGCCCCCCTGGCCCCTTTTAGCATGGTTTGGGAAAATCCGCATTTTTGACTTTTTCGACACTACCGGCCCTGTCGTTTTTTTCAATTTTTGCCCACTTTGGAAAATCCTTCACAATTTTCACACAACGCCCCAACTGTGCTTGATTTTGCTCCTTTCTGACTCAGCCCGCCCCCCTGGCCCCTTCTAGCAAGGTTTGGGAAAATCCCCATTTTTGACTTTTTCGACACTACCGGCCCTGTCGTTTTTTTCAAATTTTGCCCACTTTGGAAAATCCTTCACAATTTTCTCAAAACGCCCCAACTGTGCTTGATTTTGCTCCTTTCTAACTCAGTCCACCCCCTGGCACCTTTTAGCAAGGTTTGTGAAAATCCCCATTTTTGACTTTTTCGACACTACCGGCCCTGTCGTTTTTTTCAATTTTTGCCCACTTTGGAAAATCCTTCACAATTTTCACAAAACGCCCCAACTGTGCTTGATTTTGCTCCTTTTTCACCCAGCCCCCCCTCTGGCCTCTTTAAGCAAAGTTTGGGAAAATCCCCATTTTTGACTTTTTCGACACTACCGGCACTGTCGTTTTTTTCAAATTTTGCCCGGTTTGGAAAATCCTTCACAATTTTCCCAAAACGCCCCAACTGTGCTTGATTTTGCTCCTTTCTGACTCAGTCCGCCCCCCTGGCCCCTTTTAGGAAGGTTTGGGAAAATCCCAATTTTTGACTTTTTCGACACTACCGGCCCTGTCTTTTTTTTCAAATTTTACCCGGTTTGGAAAATCCTTCACAATTTTCACACAACGCCCCAACTGTGCTTGATTTTGCTCGTTTTTCAATAAGCCCGCCCCCTGGCCCCTTTTAGCAAAGATTTGGGAAAATCCGCATTTTTGACTTTTTCGACACTACCGGCCCTGTCGTTTTTTTCAAATTTTGCCCGGTTTGGAAAATCCTTCACAATTTTCCCAAAACGCCCCAACTGTGCTTGATTTTGCTCCTTTCTGACTCAGTCCGCCCCCCTGGCCCCTTTTTGCAAGGTTTGGGAAAATCCCCATTTTTGACTTTTTCGACACTACCGGCCCTGTCGTTTTTTAAAATTTTTGCCCACTTTGGAAAATCCTTCACAATTTTCACACAACGCCCCAACTGTGCTTGATTTTGCTCCTTTCTTACTTAGTCCGCCCCCCAGGCCCCTTTTAGCAAGGTTTTGGAAAATCCCCATTTTTGACTTTTTCGACACTACCGGACCTGTCGTTTTTTTCAAATTTTGCCCGGTTTGGAAAATCCTTCACAATTTTCTCAAAACGCCCCAACTGTGCTTGATTTTGCTCATTTCTGACTCAGTCCGCCCCCCTGGCCCCTTTTAGCAAGGTTTGGGAAAATCCGCATTTTTGACTTTTTCGACACTACCGGCCCTGTCGTTTTTTTCAATTTTTGCCCACGTTGGAAAATCCTTCACAATTTTCCCAAAACGCCCCAACTGTGCTTGATTTTGCTCCTTTCTGACTCAGTCCGCCCCCTGGCACCTTTTAGCAAGGTTTGGGAAAATCCCCATTTTTGACTTTTTCGACACTACCGGCCCTGTCTTTTTTTCAAATTTTGCCCGGTTTGGAAAATCCTTCACAATTTTCACAAAACGCCCCAACTGTGCTTGATTTTGCTCGTTTTTCAATCAGCCCGCCCCCTGGCCCCTTTTAGCAAAAATTTGGGAAAATCCCAATTTTTGACTTTTTCGACACTACCGGACCTGTCGTTTTTTTCAAATTTTGCCCACTGTGGAAAATCCTTCACAATTTTCTCAAAACGCCCCAACTGTGCTTGATTTTGCTCGTTTTTCAATCAGCCCGCCCCCTGGCCCCTTTTAGCAAAAATTTGGGAAAATCCCAATTTTTGGCTTTTTCGACACTACCGGACCTGTCGTTTTTTTCAAATTTTGCCCAATTTGGAAAATCCTTCACAATTTTCTCAAAACGCCCCAACTGTGCTTGATTTTGCTCCTTTCTGACTCGGTCCACCCCCTGGCACCTTTTAGCAAGGTTTGTGAAAATCCCCATTTTTGACTTTTTCGACACTACCGGCCCTGTCGTTTTTTTCAATTTTTGCCCACTTTGGAAAATCCTTCACAATTTTCACAAAACGCCCCAACTGTGCTTGATTTTGCTCCTTTTTCACCCAGCCCCCCCTCTGGCCTTTTTAAGCAAAGTTTGGGAAAATCCCCATTTTTGACTTTTTCGACACTACCGGCACTGTCGTTTTTTTCAAATTTTGCCCGGTTTGGAAAATCCTTCACAATTTTCCCAAAACGCCCCAACTGTGCTTGATTTTGCTCCTTTCTGACTCAGTCCGCCCCCCTGGCCCCTTTTAGGAAGGTTTGGGAAAATCCCAATTTTTGACTTTTTTGACACTACCGGCCCTGTCTTTTTTTTCAAATTTTACCCGGTTTGGAAAATCCTTCACAATTTTCACACAACGCCCCAACTGTGCTTGATTTTGCTCGTTTTTCAATAAGCCCGCCCCCTGGCCCCTTTTAGCAAAGATTTGGGAAAATCCGCATTTTTGACTTTTTCGACACTACCGGCCCTGTCGTTTTTTTCAAATTTTGCCCGGTTTGGAAAATCCTTCACAATTTTCCCAAAACGCCCCAACTGTGCTTGATTTTGCTCCTTTCTGACTCAGTCCGCCCCCCTGGTCCCTTTTTGCAAGGTTTGGGAAAATCCCCATTTTTGACTTTTTCGACACTACCGGCCCTGTCGTTTTTTAAAATTTTTGCCCACTTTGGAAAATCCTTCACAATTTTCACACAACGCCCCAACTGTGCTTGATTTTGCTCGTTTTTCAATCAGCCCGCCCCCTGGCCCCTTTTAGCAAAGATTTGGGAAAATCCGCATTTTTGACTTTTTCGACACTACCGGCCCTGTCTTTTTTTTCAAATTTTACCCGGTTTGGAAAATCCTTCACAATTTTCACACAACGCCCCAACTGTGCTTGATTTTGCTCGTTTTTCAATAAGCCCGCCCCCTGGCCCCTTTTAGCAAAGATTTGGGAAAATCCGCATTTTTGACTTTTTCGACACTACCGGCCCTGTCGTTTTTTTCAAATTTTGCCCGGTTTGGAAAATCCTTCACAATTTTCCCAAAACGCCCCAACTGTGCTTGATTTTGCTCCTTTCTGACTCAGTCCGCCCCCCTGGCCCCTTTTTGCAAGGTTTGGGAAAATCCCCATTTTTGACTTTTTCGACACTACCGGCCCTGTCGTTTTTTAAAATTTTTGCCCACTTTGGAAAATCCTTCACAATTTTCACACAACGCCCCAACTGTGCTTGATTTTGCTC
Organism: Scomber scombrus; assembly: GCF_963691925.1. Classification (NCBI taxonomy): domain Eukaryota; kingdom Metazoa; phylum Chordata; class Actinopteri; order Scombriformes; family Scombridae; genus Scomber; species Scomber scombrus. Next base: position 10,411 of record NW_026910241.1, read on the forward strand.
CTTTCTTACTTAGTCCGCCCCCCAGGCCCCTTTTAGCAAGGTTTTGGAAAATCCCCATTTTTGACTTTTTCGACACTACCGGACCTGTCGTTTTTTTCAAATTTTGCCCGGTTTGGAAAATCCTTCACAATTTTCTCAAAACGCCCCAACTGTGCTTGATTTTGCTCATTTCTGACTCAGTCCGCCCCCCTGGCCCCTTTTAGCAAGGTTTGGGAAAATCCGCATTTTTGACTTTTTCGACACTACCGCCCCTGTTGTTTTTTTCAATTTTTGCCCACGTTGGAAAATCCTTCACAATTTTCCCAAAACGCCCCAACTGTGCTTGATTTTGCTCCTTTCTGACTCAGTCCGCCCCCTGGCACCTTTTAGCAAGGTTTGGGAAAATCCCCATTTTTGACTTTTTCGACACTACCGGCCCTGTCTTTTTTTCAAATTTTGCCCGGTTTGGAAAATCCTTCACAATTTTCACACAACGCCCCAACTGTGCTTGATTTTGCTCGTTTTTCAATCAGCCCGCCCCCTGGCCCCTTTTAGCAAAAATTTGGGAAAATCCAAATTTTTGACTTTTTCGACACTACCGGACCTGTCGTTTTTTTCAAATTTTGCCCACTTTGGAAAATCCTTCACAATTTTTTAAAAATGCCCCAACTGTGCTTGATTTTGCTCCTTTTTCACCCAGCCCCCCCCTCTGGCCTCTTTAAGCAAAGTTTGGGAAAATCCCCATTTTTGACTTTTCGACACTACCGGCCCTGTCTTTTTTTCAAATTTTGCCCGGTTTGGAAAATCCTTCACAATTTTCACAAAACGCCCCAACTGTGCTTGATTTTGCTCGTTTTTCAATCAGCCCGCCCCCTGGCCCCTTTTAGCAAAGATTTGGGAAAATCCGCATTTTTGACTTTTTCGACACTACCGGCCCTGTCTTTTTTTTCAATTTATGCCCGGTTTGGAAAATCCTTCACAATTTTCCCAAAACGCCCCAACTGTGCTTGATTTTGCTCCTTTCTGACTCAGTCCGCCCCCCTGGCCCCTTTTAGCAAGGTTTGGGAAAATCCCCATTTTTGACTTTTTCGACACTACCGGCCCTGTCGTTTTTTTCAAATTTTGCCCGGTTTGGAAAATCCTTCACAATTTTCCCAAAACGCCCCAACTGTGCTTGATTTTGCTCCTTTCTGACTCAGTCCGCACCCCTGGCTACTTTTTGCAAGGTTTGGGAAAATCCCCATTTTTGACTTTTCGACACTACCGGCCCTGTCTTTTTTTTCAAATTTTACCCGGTTTGGAAAATCCTTCACAATTTTCACAAAACGCCCCAACTGTGCTTGATTTTGCTCGTTTTTCAATCAGCCCGCCCCCTGGCCCCTTTTAGCAAAAATTTGGGAAAATCCCAATTTTTGACTTTTTCGACACTACCGGACCTGTCGTTTTTTTCAAATTTTGCCCACTGTGGAAAATCCTTCACAATTTTCTCAAAACGCCCCAACTGTGCTTGATTTTGCTCGTTTTTCAATCAGCCCGCCCCCTGGCCCCTTTTAGCAAAAATTTGGGAAAATCCCAATTTTTGGCTTTTTCGACACTACCGGACCTGTCGTTTTTTTCAAATTTTGCCCAATTTGGAAAATCCTTCACAATTTTCTCAAAACGCCCCAACTGTGCTTGATTTTGCTCCTTTCTGACTCGGTCCACCCCCTGGCACCTTTTAGCAAGGTTTGTGAAAATCCCCATTTTTGACTTTTTCGACACTACCGGCCCTGTCGTTTTTTTCAATTTTTGCCCACTTTGGAAAATCCTTCACAATTTTCACAAAACGCCCCAACTGTGCTTGATTTTGCTCCTTTTTCACCCAGCCCCCCCTCTGGCCTTTTTAAGCAAAGTTTGGGAAAATCCCCATTTTTGACTTTTTCGACACTACCGGCACTGTCGTTTTTTTCAAATTTTGCCCGGTTTGGAAAATCCTTCACAATTTTCCCAAAACGCCCCAACTGTGCTTGATTTTGCTCCTTTCTGACTCAGTCCGCCCCCCTGGCCCCTTTTAGGAAGGTTTGGGAAAATCCCAATTTTTGACTTTTTTGACACTACCGGCCCTGTCTTTTTTTTCAAATTTTACCCGGTTTGGAAAATCCTTCACAATTTTCACACAACGCCCCAACTGTGCTTGATTTTGCTCGTTTTTCAATAAGCCCGCCCCCTGGCCCCTTTTAGCAAAGATTTGGGAAAATCCGCATTTTTGACTTTTTCGACACTACCGGCCCTGTCGTTTTTTTCAAATTTTGCCCGGTTTGGAAAATCCTTCACAATTTTCCCAAAACGCCCCAACTGTGCTTGATTTTGCTCCTTTCTGACTCAGTCCGCCCCCCTGGTCCCTTTTTGCAAGGTTTGGGAAAATCCCCATTTTTGACTTTTTCGACACTACCGGCCCTGTCGTTTTTTAAAATTTTTGCCCACTTTGGAAAATCCTTCACAATTTTCACACAACGCCCCAACTGTGCTTGATTTTGCTCGTTTTTCAATCAGCCCGCCCCCTGGCCCCTTTTAGCAAAGATTTGGGAAAATCCGCATTTTTGACTTTTTCGACACTACCGGCCCTGTCTTTTTTTTCAAATTTTACCCGGTTTGGAAAATCCTTCACAATTTTCACACAACGCCCCAACTGTGCTTGATTTTGCTCGTTTTTCAATAAGCCCGCCCCCTGGCCCCTTTTAGCAAAGATTTGGGAAAATCCGCATTTTTGACTTTTTCGACACTACCGGCCCTGTCGTTTTTTTCAAATTTTGCCCGGTTTGGAAAATCCTTCACAATTTTCCCAAAACGCCCCAACTGTGCTTGATTTTGCTCCTTTCTTACTTAGTCCGCCCCCCAGGCCCCTTTTAGCAAGGTTTTGGAAAATCCCCATTTTTGACTTTTTCGACACTACCGGACCTGTCGTTTTTTTCAAATTTTGCCCGGTTTGGAAAATCCTTCACAATTTTCTCAAAACGCCCCAACTGTGCTTGATTTTGCTCATTTCTGACTCAGTCCGCCCCCCTGGCCCCTTTTAGCAAGGTTTGGGAAAATCCGCATTTTTGACTTTTTCGACACTACCGCCCCTGTTGTTTTTTTCAATTTTTGCCCACGTTGGAAAATCCTTCACAATTTTCCCAAAACGCCCCAACTGTGCTTGATTTTGCTCCTTTCTGACTCAGTCCGCCCCCTGGCACCTTTTAGCAAGGTTTGGGAAAATCCCCATTTTTGACTTTTTCGACACTACCGGCCCTGTCTTTTTTTCAAATTTTGCCCGGTTTGGAAAATCCTTCACAATTTTCACACAACGCCCCAACTGTGCTTGATTTTGCTCGTTTTTCAATCAGCCCGCCCCCTGGCCCCTTTTAGCAAAAATTTGGGAAAATCCAAATTTTTGACTTTTTCGACACTACCGGACCTGTCGTTTTTTTCAAATTTTGCCCACTTTGGAAAATCCTTCACAATTTTTTAAAAATGCCCCAACTGTGCTTGATTTTGCTCCTTTTTCACCCAGCCCCCCCCTCTGGCCTCTTTAAGCAAAGTTTGGGAAAATCCCCATTTTTGACTTTTCGACACTACCGGCCCTGTCTTTTTTTCAAATTTTGCCCACTTTGGAAAATCCTTCACAATTTTCACACAACGCCCCAACTGTGCTTGATTTTGCTCCTTTCTTACTTAGTCCGCCCCCCAGGCCCCTTTTAGCACGGTTTTGGAAAATCCCCATTTTTGACTTTTTCGACACTACCGGACCTGTCGTTTTTAAAATTTTTGCCCACTTTGGAAAATCCTTCACAATTTTCACACAACGCCCCAACTGTGCTTGATTTTGCTCATTTCTGACTCAGTCCACCCCCTGGCACCTTTTAGCAAGGTTTGGGAAAATCCCCATTTTTGACTTTTTCGACACTACCGCCCCTGTCGTTTTTTTCAATTTTTGCCCTCTTTGGAAAATCCTTCACAATTTTCACAAAACGCCCCAACTGTGCTTGATTTTGCTCCTTTCTTACTTAGTCCGCCCCCCTGGCCCCTTTTAGCAAGGTTTTGGAAAATCCCCATTTTTGACTTTTTCGACACTACCGGCACTGTCGTTTTTTTCAAATTTTGCCCGGTTTGGAAATCCTTCACAATTTTTTCAAAACAACCCAACTGTGCTTGATTTTGCTCCTTTCTGACTCAGCCCGCCCCCCTGGCCCCTTCTAGCAAGGTTTGGGAAAATCCCCATTTTTGACTTTTTCGACACTACCGGCCCTGTCTTTTTTTTCAAATTTTGCCCGGTTTGGAAAATCCTTCACAATTTTCACACAACGCCCCAACTGTGCTTGATTTTGCTCCTTTCTCACTCAGCCCGCCCCCCTGGCCCCTTTTAGCAAGGATTTGGGAAAATCCCCATTTTTGACTTTTTCGACACTACCGGCCCCTGTCGTTTTTTTCAAATTTTGCCCGGTTTGGAAAATCCTTCACAATTTTCCCAAAACGCCCCAACTGTGCTTGATTTTGCTCCTTTCTGACTCAGTCCGCACCCCTGGCTACTTTTTGCAAGGTTTGGGAAAATCCCCATTTTTGACTTTTTCGACACTACCGGCCCTGTCGTTTTTTAAAATTTTTGCCCACTTTGGAAAATCCTTCACAATTTTCACACAACGCCCCAACTGTGCTTGATTTTGCTCCTTTCTTACTTAGTCCGCCCCCCAGGCCCCTTTTAGCAAGGTTTTGGAAAATCCCCATTTTTGACTTTTTCGACACTACCGGACCTGTCGTTTTTTAAAATTTTTGCCCACTTTGGAAAATCCTTCACAATTTTCACACAACGCCCCAACTGTGCTTGATTTTGCTCCTTTCTTACTTAGTCCGCCCCCCAGGCACCTTTTAGCAAGGTTTTGGAAAATCCCCATTTTTGACTTTTTCGACACTACCGGACCTGTCGTTTTTTTCAAATTTTGCCCGGTTTGGAAAATCCTTCACAATGTTCTCAAAACGCCCCAACTGTGCTTTATTTTGCTCATTTCTGACTCAGTCCGCCCCCCTGGCCCCTTTTAGCAAGGTTTGGGAAAATCCGCATTTTTGACTTTTTCGACACTACCGGCCCTGTCGTTTTTTTCAATTTTTGCCCACGTTGGAAAATCCTTCACAATTTTCCCAAAACGCCCCAACTGTGCTTGATTTTGCTCCTTTCTGACTCAGTCCGCCCCCTGGCACCTTTTAGCAAGGTTTGGGAAAATCCCCATTTTTGACTTTTTCGACACTACCGGCCCTGTCTTTTTTTCAAATTTTGCCCGGTTTGGAAAATCCTTCACAATTTTCACAAAACGCCCCAACTGTGCTTGATTTTGCTCGTTTTTCAATCAGCCCGCCCCCTGGCCCCTTTTAGCAAAGATTTGGGAAAATCCGCATTTTTGACTTTTTCGACACTACCGGCCCTGTCTTTTTTTTCAATTTATGCCCGGTTTGGAAAATCCTTCACAATTTTCCCAAAACGCCCCAACTGTGCTTGATTTTGCTCCTTTCTGACTCAGTCCGCCCCCCTGGCCCCTTTTAGCAAGGTTTGGGAAAATCCCCATTTTTGACTTTTTCGACACTACCGGCCCTGTCGTTTTTTAAAATTTTTGCCCACTTTGGAAAATCCTTCACAATTTTCACACAACGCCCCAACTGTGCTTGATTTTGCTCCTTTCTTACTTAGTCCGCCCCCCAGGCCCCTTTTAGCACGGTTTTGGAAAATCCCCATTTTTGACTTTTTCGACACTACCGGACCTGTCGTTTTTTAAAATTTTTGCCCACTTTGGAAAATCCTTCACAATTTTCACACAACGCCCCAACTGTGCTTGATTTTGCTCATTTCTGACTCAGTCCACCCCCTGGCACCTTTTAGCAAGGTTTGGGAAAATCCCCATTTTTGACTTTTTCGACACTACCGCCCCTGTCGTTTTTTTCAATTTTTGCCCTCTTTGGAAAATCCTTCACAATTTTCACAAAACGCCCCAACTGTGCTTGATTTTGCTCCTTTCTTACTTAGTCCGCCCCCCTGGCCCCTTTTAGCAAGGATTTGGGAAAATCCCCATTTTTGACTTTTTCGACACTACCGGCCCTGTCGTTTTTTTCAAATTTTGCCCGGTTTGGAAAATCCTTCACAATTTTCCCAAAACGCCCCAACTGTGCTTGATTTTGCTCCTTTCTGACTCAGTCCGCACCCCTGGCTACTTTTTGCAAGGTTTGGGAAAATCCCCATTTTTGACTTTTTCGACACTACCGGCCCTGTCGTTTTTTTTAAATTTTTGCCCACTTTGGAAAATCCTTCACAATTTTCACACAACGCCCCAACTGTGCTTGATTTTGCTCCTTTCTTACTTAGTCCGCCCCCCAGGCCCCTTTTAGCAAGGTTTTGGAAAATCCCCATTTTTGACTTTTTCGACACTACCGGACCTGTCGTTTTTTAAAATTTTTGCCCACTTTGGAAAATCCTTCACAATTTTCACACAACGCCCCAACTGTGCTTGATTTTGCTCCTTTCTTACTTAGTCCGCCCCCCAGGCACCTTTTAGCAAGGTTTTGGAAAATCCCCATTTTTGACTTTTTCGACATTACCGGACCTGTCGTTTTTTTCAAATTTTGCCCGGTTTGGAAAATCCTTCACAATGTTCTCAAAACGCCCCAACTGTGCTTTATTTTGCTCATTTCTGACTCAGTCCGCCCCCCTGGCCCCTTTTAGCAAGGTTTGGGAAAATCCGCATTTTTGACTTTTTCGACACTACCGGCCCTGTCGTTTTTTTCAATTTTTGCCCACGTTGGAAAATCCTTCACAATTTTCCCAAAACGCCCCAACTGTGCTTGATTTTGCTCCTTTCTGACTCAGTCCGCCCCCTGGCACCTTTTAGCAAGGTTTGGGAAAATCCCCATTTTTGACTTTTTCGACACTACCGGCCCTGTCTTTTTTTCAAATTTTGCCCGGTTTGGAAAATCCTTCACAATTTTCACAAAATGCCCCAACTGTGCTTGATTTTGCTCCTTTTTCACCCAGCCCCCCCCCTCTGGCCTCTTTAAGCAAAGTTTGGGAAAATCCCCATTTTTGACTTTTTCGACACTACCGGACCTGTCGTTTTTTTCAAATTTTGCCCACTTTGGAAAATCCTTCACAATTTTCTCAAAATGCCCCAACTGTGCTTGATTTTGCTCCTTTTTCACCCAGCCCCCCCCCTCTGGCCTCTTTAAGCAAAGTTTGGGAAAAATCCCCATTTTTGACTTTTTCGACACTACTGGCCCTGTCGTTTTTTTCAAATTTTGCCCGGTTTGGAAAATCCTTCACAGTTTTCACAAAACGCCCCAACTGTGCTTGATTTTGCTCGTTTTTCAATCAGCCCCCCCCCTCTGGCCTCTTTAAGCAAAGTTTGGGAAAATCCCCATTTTTGACTTTTTCGACACTACTGGCCCTGTCGTTTTTTTCAAATTTTGCCCGGTTTGGAAAATCCTTCACAGTTTTCACAAAACGCCCCAACTGTGCTTGATTTTGCTCGTTTTTCAATCAGCCCGCCCCCTGGCCCCTTTTAGCAAAAATTTGGGAAAATCCCAATTTTTGACTTTTTCGACACTACCGGACCTGTCGTTTTTTTCAAATTTTGCCCACTTTGGAAAATCCTTCACAATTTTCTCAAAACGCCCCAACTGTGCTTGATTTTGCTCATTTCTGACTCAGCCCGCCCCCCTGGCCCCTTTTAGCAAGGTTTTGGAAAATCCCCATTTTTGACTTTTTCGACACTACCGGACCTGTTGTTTTTTTCAAATTTTGCCCGGTTTGGAAAATCCTTCACAATTTTCCCAAAACGCCCCAACTGTGCTTGATTTTGCTCATTTCTGACTCAGTCCGCCCCCCTGGCCCCTTTTAGCAAGGTTTGGGAAAATCCCCATTTTTGACTTTTTCGACACCACCGGCCCTGTCTTTTTTTTCAAATTTTGCCCACTTTGGAAAATCCTTCACAATTTTCACAAAACGCCCCAACTGTGCTTGATTTTGCTCCTTTCTGACTCAGTCCACCCCCTGGCACCTTTTAGCAAGGTTTGGGAAAATCCCCATTTTTGACTTTTTCGACACTACCCGCCCCTGTCGTTTTTTTCAATTTTTGCCCCCTTTGGAAAATCCTTCACAATTTTCACAAAACGCCCCAACTGTGCTTGATTTTGCTCGTTTTTCAATAAGCCCGCCCCCTGGCCCCTTTTAGCAAAAATTTGGGAAAATCCCAATTTTTGACTTTTTCGACACTACCGGACCTGTCGTTTTTTTCAAATTTTGCCCACTTTGGAAAATCCTTCACAATTTTCTCAAAACGCCCCAAATGTGCTTGATTTTGCTCATTTCTGACTCAGTCCGCACCCCTGGCCCCTTTTAGCAAGGTTTGGGAAAATCCCCATTTTTGACTTTTTCGACACTACCGGCCCTGTCTTTTTTTTCAAATTTTGCCCACTTTGGAAAATCCTTCACAATTTTCACAAAACGCCCCAACTGTGCTTGATTTTGCTCCTTTCTGACTCAGTCCACCCCCTGGCACCTTTTAGCAAGGTTTGGGAAAATCCCCATTTTTGACTTTTGCGACACTACCGCCCCTGTCGTTTTTTTCAATTTTTGCCCTCTTTGGAAAATCCTTCACAATTTTCACAAAACGCCCCAACTGTGCTTGATTTTGCTCATTTCTGACTCAGTCCGCCCCCTGGCCCCTTTTAGCAAGGTTTTGGAAAATCCCCATTTTTGACTTTTTCGACACTACCGGCCCTGTCGTTTTTTTCAATTTTTGTTCACGTTGGAAAATCCTTCACAATTTTCACAAAACGCCCCAACTGTGCTTGATTTTGCTCGTTTTTCAATAAGCCCGCCCCCTGGCCCCTTTTAGCAAAGATTTGGGAAAATCCGCATTTTTGACTTTTTCGACACTACCGGCCCTGTTGTTTTTTTCAAATTTTGCCCGGTTTGGAAAATCCTTCACAATTTTCCCAAAACGCCCCAACTGTGCTTGATTTTGCTCCTTTCTTACTTAGTCCGCCCCCCTGGCCCCTTTTAGCAAGGTTTTGGAAAATCCCCATTTTTGACATTTTCGACACTACCGGACCTGTCGTTTTTTTCAAATTTTGCCCGGTTTGGAAAATCCTTCACAATTTTCTCAAAATGCCCCAACTGTGCTTGATTTTGCTCATTTCTGACTCAGTCCGCCCCCCTGGCCCCTTTTAGCAAGGTTTGTGAAAATCCCATTTTTGACTTTTTCGACACTACCGCCCCTGTCGTTTTTTTCAATTTTTGCCCTCTTTGGAAAATCCTTCACAATTTTCACAAAACGCCCCAACTGTGCTTGATTTTGCTCATTTCTGACTCAGTCCGCCCCCTGGCCCCTTTTAGCAAGGTTTTGGAAAATCCCCATTTTTGACTTTTTCGACACTACCGGGTCTGTCGTTTTTTTCAATTTTTGTTCACGTTGGAAAATCCTTCACAATTTTCACAAAACGCCCCAACTGTGCTTGATTTTGCTCCTTTCTGACTCAGTCCGCACCCCTGGCCCCTTTTAGCAAGGTTTGGGAAAATCCCCATTTTTGACTTTTTCGACACTACCGGCCCTGTCGTTTTTTAAAATTTTTGCCCACTTTGGAAAATCCTTCACAATTTTCACACAACGCCCCAACTGTGCTTGATTTTGCTCCCTTCTTACTTAGTCCGCCCCCCAGGCCCCTTTTAGCAAGGTTTGTGAAAATCCCATTTTTGACTTTTTCGACACTACCGGCCCTGTCGTTTTTTTCAATTTTTGCCCACGTTGGAAAATCCTTCACAATTTTCCCAAAACGCCCCAACTGTGCTTGATTTTGCTCCTTTCTGACTCAGTCCGCCCCCTGGCACCTTTTAGCAAGGTTTGGGAAAATCCCCATTTTTGACTTTTTCGACACTACCGGCCCTGACTTTTTTTCAAATTTTGCCCGGTTTGGAAAATCCTTCACAATTTTCACAAAACGCCCCAACTGTGCTTGATTTTGCTCCTTTCTGACTCAGTCCGCCCCCCTGGCCCCTTTTAGCAAGGTTTGGGAAAATCCCCATTTTTGTCTTTTTCGACACTACCGACCCTGTCTTTTTTATCAATTTATGCCCGGTTTGGAAAATCCTTCACAATTTTCCCAAAACGCCCCAACTGTGCTTGATTTTGCTCCTTTCTGACTCAGTCCGCCCCCCTGGCCCCTTCTAGCAAGGTTTGGGAAAATCCCCATTTTTGACTTTTTCGACACTACCGGCCCTGTCGTTTTTTTCAATTTTTGCCCACTATGGAAAATCCTTCACAATTTTCACAAAACGCCCCAACTGTGCTTGATTTTGCTCGTTTTTCACTCAGCCCCCCCCTCTGGCCTCTTTAAGCAAATTTTGTTAAAATCCCCATTTTTGACTTTTTCGACACTACCGGCCCTGTCTTTTTTTTCAAATTTTGCCCGGTTTGGAAAATCCTTCACAATTTTCCCAAAACGCCCCAACTGTGCTTGATTTTGCTCCTTTCTGACTCAGTCCGCCCCCCTGGCCCCTTTTTGCAAGGTTTAGGAAAATCCCCATTTTTGACTTTTTCGACACTACCGGCCCTGTCGTTTTTTTAAATTTTTGCCCACTTTGGAAAATCCTTCACAATTTTAAAACAACGCCCCAACTGTGCTTGATTTTGCTCCTTTCTTACTTAGTCTGCCCCCCAGGCCCCTTTTAGCAAGGTTTTGGAAAATCCCCATTTTTGACTTTTTCGACACTACCGGACCTGTCGTTTTTTTCAAATTTTGCCCGGTTTGGAAAATCCTTCACAATTTTCTCAAAACGCCCCAACTGTGCTTGATTTTGCTCATTTCTGACTCAGTCCGCCCCCCTGGCCCCTTTTAGCAAGGTTTGGGAAAATCCGCATTTTTGACTTTTTCGACACTACCGGCCCTGTCGTTTTTTTCAATTTTTGCCCACGTTGGAAAATCCTTCACAATTTTCCCAAAACGCCCCAACTGTGCTTGATTTTGCTCCTTTCGGACTCAGTCCGCCCCCTGGCACCTTTTAGCAAGGTTTGGGAAAATCCCCATTTTTGACTTTTTCGACACTACCGGCCCTGACTTTTTTTCAAATTTTGCCCGGTTTGGAAAATCCTTCACAATTTTCCCAAAACGCCCCAACTGTGCTTGATTTTGCTCGTTTTTCAATAAGCCCGCCCCCTGGCCCCTTTTAGCAAAGATTTGGGAAAATCCTCATTTTTGACTTTATCGACACTACTGGCCCTGTCGTTTTTTCAAATTTTGCCCGGTTTGGAAAATCCTTCACAATTTTCCCAAAACGCCCCAACTGTGCTTGATTTTGCTCCTTTCTGACTCAGTCCGCCCCCCTGGCCCCTTTTAGCAAGGTTTGGGAAAATCCCCATTTTTGTCTTTTTCGACACTACCGACCCTGTCTTTTTTATCAATTTATGCCCGGTTTGGAAAATCCTTCACAATTTTCCCAAAACGCCCCAACTGTGCTTGATTTTGCTCCTTTCTGACTCAGTCCGCACCCCTGGCCCCTTTTAGCAAGGTTTGGGAAAATCCCCATTTTTGACTTTTTCGACACTACCGGCCCTGTCTTTTTTTTCAAATTTTGCCCACTTTGGAAAATCCTTCACAATTTTCACAAAACGCCCCAACTGTGCTTGATTTTGCTCCTTTCTGACTCAGTCCACCCCCTGGCACCTTTTAGCAAGGTTTGGGAAAATCCCCATTTTTGACTTTTGCGACACTACCGCCCCTGTCGTTTTTTTCAATTTTTGCCCTCTTTGGAAAATCCTTCACAATTTTCACAAAACGCCCCAACTGTGCTTGATTTTGCTCATTTCTGACTCAGTCCGCCCCCTGGCCCCTTTTAGCAAGGTTTTGGAAAATCCCCATTTTTGACTTTTTCGACACTACCGGCCCTGTCGTTTTTTTCAATTTTTGTTCACGTTGGAAAATCCTTCACAATTTTCACAAAACGCCCCAACTGTGCTTGATTTTGCTCGTTTTTCAATAAGCCCGCCCCCTGGCCCCTTTTAGCAAAGATTTGGGAAAATCCGCATTTTTGACTTTTTCGACACTACCGGCCCTGTTGTTTTTTTCAAATTTTGCCCGGTTTGGAAAATCCTTCACAATTTTCCCAAAACGCCCCAACTGTGCTTGATTTTGCTCCTTTCTTACTTAGTCCGCCCCCCTGGCCCCTTTTAGCAAGGTTTTGGAAAATCCCCATTTTTGACATTTTCGACACTACCGGACCTGTCGTTTTTTTCAAATTTTGCCCGGTTTGGAAAATCCTTCACAATTTTCTCAAAATGCCCCAACTGTGCTTGATTTTGCTCATTTCTGACTCAGTCCGCCCCCCTGGCCCCTTTTAGCAAGGTTTGTGAAAATCCCATTTTTGACTTTTTCGACACTACCGCCCCTGTCGTTTTTTTCAATTTTTGCCCTCTTTGGAAAATCCTTCACAATTTTCACAAAACGCCCCAACTGTGCTTGATTTTGCTCATTTCTGACTCAGTCCGCCCCCTGGCCCCTTTTAGCAAGGTTTTGGAAAATCCCCATTTTTGACTTTTTCGACACTACCGGCTCTGTCGTTTTTTTCAATTTTTGTTCACGTTGGAAAATCCTTCACAATTTTCACAAAACGCCCCAACTGTGCTTGATTTTGCTCCTTTCTGACTCAGTCCGCACCCCTGGCCCCTTTTAGCAAGGTTTGGGAAAATCCCCATTTTTGACTTTTTCGACACTACCGGCCCTGTCGTTTTTTAAAATTTTTGCCCACTTTGGAAAATCCTTCACAATTTTCACACAACGCCCCAACTGTGCTTGATTTTGCTCCCTTCTTACTTAGTCCGCCCCCCAGGCCCCTTTTAGCAAGGTTTGTGAAAATCCCATTTTTGACTTTTTCGACACTACCGGCCCTGTCGTTTTTTTCAATTTTTGCCCACGTTGGAAAATCCTTCACAATTTTCCCAAAACGCCCCAACTGTGCTTGATTTTGCTCCTTTCTGACTCAGTCCGCCCCCTGGCACCTTTTAGCAAGGTTTGGGAAAATCCCCATTTTTGACTTTTTCGACACTACCGGCCCTGACTTTTTTTCAAATTTTGCCCGGTTTGGAAAATCCTTCACAATTTTCACAAAACGCCCCAACTGTGCTTGATTTTGCTCGTTTTTCAATAAGCCCGCCCCCTGGCCCCTTTTAGCAAAGATTTGGGAAAATCCCCATTTTTGACTTTATCGACACTACTGGCCCTGTCGTTTTTTCAAATTTTGCCCGGTTTGGAAAATCCTTCACAATTTTCCCAAAACGCCCCAACTGTGCTTGATTTTGCTCCTTTCTGACTCAGTCCGCCCCCCTGGCCCCTTTTAGCAAGGTTTGGGAAAATCCCCATTTTTGTCTTTTTCGACACTACCGACCCTGTCTTTTTTATCAATTTATGCCCGGTTTGGAAAATCCTTCACAATTTTCCCAAAACGCCCCAACTGTGCTTGATTTTGCTCCTTTCTGACTCAGTCCGCCCCCCTGGCCCCTTCTAGCAAGGTTTGGGAAAATCCCCATTTTTGACTTTTTCGACACTACCGGCCCTGTCGTTTTTTTCAATTTTTGCCCACTATGGAAAATCCTTCACAATTTTCACAAAACGCCCCAACTGTGCTTGATTTTGCTCGTTTTTCACTCAGCCCCCCCCTCTGGCCTCTTTAAGCAGATTTTGTTAAAATCCCCATTTTTGACTTTTTCGACACTACCGGCCCTGTCTTTTTTTTCAAATTTTGCCCGGTTTGGAAAATCCTTCACAATTTTCCCAAAACGCCCCAACTGTGCTTGATTTTGCTCCTTTCTGACTCAGTCCGCCCCCCTGGCCCCTTTTTGCAAGGTTTAGGAAAATCCCCATTTTTGACTTTTTCGACACTACCGGCCCTGTCGTTTTTTTAAATTTTTGCCCACTTTGGAAAATCCTTCACAATTTTAAAACAACGCCCCAACTGTGCTTGATTTTGCTCCTTTCTTACTTAGTCTGCCCCCCAGGCCCCTTTTAGCAAGGTTTTGGAAAATCCCCATTTTTGACTTTTTCGACACTACCGGACCTGTCGTTTTTTTCAAATTTTGCCCGGTTTGGAAAATCCTTCACAATTTTCTCAAAACGCCCCAACTGTGCTTGATTTTGCTCATTTCTGACTCAGTCCGCCCCCCTGGCCCCTTTTAGCAAGGTTTGGGAAAATCCGCATTTTTGACTTTTTCGACACTACCGGCCCTGTCGTTTTTTTCAATTTTTGCCCACGTTGGAAAATCCTTCACAATTTTCCCATAACGCCCCAACTGTGCTTGATTTTGCTCCTTTCGGACTCAGTCCGCCCCCTGGCACCTTTTAGCAAGGTTTGGGAAAATCCCCATTTTTGACTTTTTCGACACTACCGGCCCTGACTTTTTTTCAAATTTTGCCCGGTTTGGAAAATCCTTCACAATTTTCACAAAACGCCCCAACTGTGCTTGATTTTGCTCGTTTTTCAATAAGCCCGCCCCCTGGCCCCTTTTAGCAAAGATTTGGGAAAATCCTCATTTTTGACTTTATCGACACTACTGGCCCTGTCGTTTTTTCAAATTTTGCCCGGTTTGGAAAATCCTTCACAATTTTCCCAAAACGCCCCAACTGTGCTTGATTTTGCTCCTTTCTGACTCAGTCCGCCCCCCTGGCCCCTTTTAGCAAGGTTTGGGAAAATCCCCATTTTTGTCTTTTTCGACACTACCGACCCTGTCTTTTTTATCAATTTATGCCCGGTTTGGAAAATCCTTCACAATTTTCCCAAAACGCCCCAACTGTGCTTGATTTTGCTCCTTTCTGACTCAGTCCGCTCCCCTGGCCCCTTTTAGCAAGGTTTGGGAAAATCCCCATTTTTGACTTTTTCGACACTACCGACCCTGTCTTTTTTATCAATTTATGCCCGGTTTGGAAAATCCTTCACAATTTTCCCAAAACGCCCCAACTGTGCTTGATTTTGCTCCTTTCTGACTCAGTCCGCCCCCCTGGCCCCTTTTAGCAAGGTTTGGGAAAATCCGCATTTTTGACTTTTTCGACACTACCGGCCCTGTCGTTTTTTTCAATTTTTGCCCACGTTGGAAAATCCTTCACAATTTTCCCAAAACGCCCCAACTGTGCTTGATTTTGCTCCTTTCTGACTCAGTCCGCCCCCTGGCACCTTTTAGCAAGGTTTGGGAAAATCCCCATTTTTGACTTTTTCGACACTACCGGCCCTGTCTTTTTTTCAAATTTTGCCCGGTTTGGAAAATCCTTCACAATTTTCACAAAATGCCCCAACTGTGCTTGATTTTGCTCCTTTTTCACCCAGCCCCCCCCCCTCTGGCCTCTTTAAGCAAAGTTTGGGAAAATCCCCATTTTTGACTTTTTCGACACTACCGGACCTGTCGTTTTTTTCAAATTTTGCCCACTTTGGAAAATCCTTCACAATTTTTTAAAAATGCCCCAACTGTGCTTGATTTTGCTCCTTTTTCACCCAGCCCCCCCCTCTGGCCTCTTTAAGCAAAGTTTGGGAAAATCCCCATTTTTGACTTTTTCGACACTACCGGCCCTGTCTTTTTTTCAAATTTTGCCCGGTTTGGAAAATCCTTCACAATTTTCACAAAACGCCCCAACTGTGCTTGATTTTGCTCGTTTTTCAATCAGCCCGCCCCCTGGCCCCTTTTAGCAAAAATTTGGGAAAATCCAAATTTTTGACTTTTTCGACACTACCGGCCCTGTCTTTTTTTTCAATTTATGCCCGGTTTGGAAAATCCTTCACAATTTTCCCAAAACGCCCCAACTGTGCTTGATTTTGCTCCTTTCTTACTTAGTCCGCCCCCCAGGCCCCTTTTAGCAAGGTTTTGGAAAATCCCCATTTTTGACTTTTTCGACACTACCGGCCCTGTCGTTTTTTAAAATTTTTGCCCACTTTGGAAAATCCTTCACAATTTTCACACAATGCCCCAACTGTGCTTGATTTTGCTCCTTTCTTACTTAGTCCGCCCCCCCAGGCACCTTTTAGCAAGGTTTTGGAAAATCCCCATTTTTGACTTTTTCGACACTACCGGACCTGTCGTTTTTTTTCAAATTTTGCCCGGTTTGGAAAATCCTTCACAATTTTCTCAAAACGCCCCAACTGTGCTTGATTTTGCTCATTTCTGACTCAGTCCGTCCCCCTGGCCCCTTTTAGCAAGGTTTGGGAAAATCCGCATTTTTGACTTTTTCGACACTACCGGCCCTGTCGTTTTTTTCAATTTTTGCCCACGTTGGAAAATCCTTCACAATTTTCCCAAAACGCCCCAACTGTGCTTGATTTTGCTCCTTTCTGACTCAGTCCGCCCCCTGGCACCTTTTAGCAAGGTTTGGGAAAATCCCCATTTTTGACTTTTTCGACACTACCGGCCCTGTCTTTTTTTCAAATTTTGCCCGGTTTGGAAAATCCTTCACAATTTTCACAAAACGCCCCAACTGTGCTTGATTTTGCTCGTTTTTCAATCAGCCCGCCCCCTGGCCCCTTTTAGCAAAAATTTGGGAAAATCCAAATTTTTGACTTTTTCGACACTACCGGACCTGTCGTTTTTTTCAAATTTTGCCCACTTTGGAAAATCCTTCACAATTTTCTCAAAATGCCCCAACTGTGCTTGATTTTGCTCCTTTTTCACCCAGCCCCCCCCCTCTGGCCTCTTTAAGCAAAGTTTGGGAAAATCCCCATTTTTGACTTTTTCGACACTACTGGCCCTGTCGTTTTTTCAAATTTTGCCCGGTTTGGAAAATCCTTCACAATTTTCCCAAAACGCCCCAACTGTGCTTGATTTTGCTCCTTTCTGACTCAGTCCGCCCCCCTGGCCCCTTTTAGCAAGGTTTGGGAAAATCCCCATTTTTGACTTTTTCGACACTACCGGCCCTGTCTTTTTTTTCAAATTTTGCCCACTTTGGAAAATCCTTCACAATTTTCACAAAACGCCCCAACTGTGCTTGATTTTGCTCCTTTCTGACTCAGTCCACCCCCTGGCACCTTTTAGCAAGGTTTGGGAAAATCCCCATTTTTGACTTTTTCGACACTACCGCCCCTGTCGTTTTTTTCAATTTTTGCCCTCTTTGGAAAATCCTTCACAATTTTCACAAAACGCCCCAACTGTGCTTGATTTTGCTCCTTTTTCACCCAGCCCCCCCCCCCTCTGGCCTCTTTAAGCAAAGTTTGGGAAAATCCCCATTTTTGACTTTTTCGACACTACCGGCACTGTCGTTTTTTTTCAAATTTTGCCCGGTTTGGAAAATCCTTCGCAATTTTCTCAAAACGCCCCAACTGTGCTTGATTTTGCTCCTTTCTGACTCAGTCCGCCCCCCTGGCCCCTTTTAGCAAGGTTTGGGAAAATCCCCATTTTTGACTTTTTCGACACTACCGCTCCTGTCGTTTTTTTTCAATTTTTGCCCTCTTTGGAAAATCCTTCACAATTTTCACAAAACGCCCCAACTGTGCTTGATTTTGCTCATTTCTTACTTAGTCCGCCCCCCTGGCCCCTTTTAGCAAGGTTTTGGAAAATCCCCATTTTTGACTTTTTCGACACTACCGGCACTGTCGTTTTTTTCAAATTTTGCCCACTTTGGAAAATCCTTCACAATTTTCACACAACGCCCCAACTGTGCTTGATTTTGCTCCTTTCTGACTCAGCCCGCCCCCCTGGCCCCTTCTAGCAAGGTTTGGGAAAATCCCCATTTTTGACTTTTTCGACACTACCGGCCCTGTCGTTTTTTTCAATTTTTGCCCACTATGGAAAATCCTTCACAATTTTCACAAAACGCCCCAACTGTGCTTGAGTTTGCTCGTTTTTCACTCAGCCCCCCCCTCTGGCCTCGTTAAGCAAATTTTGTGAAAATCCCCATTTTTGACTTTTTCGACACTACCGGCCCTGTCTTTTTTTTCAAATTTTGCCCGGTTTGGAAAATCCTTCACAATTTTCACACAACGCCCCAACTGTGCTTGATTTTGCTCCTTTCTCACTCAGCCCGCCCCCCTGGCCCCTTTTAGCAAGGATTTGGGAAAATCCCCATTTTTGACTTTTTCGACACTACCGGCCCTGTCGTTTTTTTCAAATTTTGCCCGGTTTGGAAAATCCTTCACAATTTTCCCAAAACGCCCCAACTGTGCTTGATTTTGCTCCTTTCTGACTCAGTCCGCACCCCTGGCTACTTTTTGCAAGGTTTGGGAAAATCCCCATTTTTGACTTTTTCGACACTACCGGCCCTGTCTTTTTTTTCAATTTATGCCCGGTTTGGAAAATCCTTCACAATTTTCACACAACGCCCCAACTGTGCTTGATTTTGCTCGTTTTTCAATCAGCCCGCCCCCTGGCCCCTTTTAGCAAAGATTTGGGAAAATCCGCATTTTTGACTTTTTCGACACTACCGGCCCTGTCTTTTTTTTCAAATTTTACCCGGTTTGGAAAATCCTTCACAATTTTCACAAAACGCCCCAACTGTGCTTGATTTTGCTCGTTTTTCAATAAGCCCGCCCCCTGGCCCCTTTTAGCAAAGATTTGGGAAAATCCGCATTTTTGACTTTTTCGACACTACCGGCCCTGTCGTTTTTTTCAAATTTTGCCCGGTTTGGAAAATCCTTCACAATTTTTTCAAAACACCCCAACTGTGCTTGATTTTGCTCATTTCTGACTCAGTCCGCCCCCCTGGCCCCATTTAGCAAGGTTTGGGAAAATCCGCATTTTTGACTTTTTCGACACTACCGGCCCTGTCGTTTTTTTCAATTTTTGCCCACTTTGGAAAATCCTTCACAATTTTCACACAACGCCCCAACTGTGCTTGATTTTGCTCCTTTCTGACTCAGCCCGCCCCCCTGGCCCCTTCTAGCAAGGTTTGGGAAAATCCCCATTTTTGACTTTTTCGACACTACCGGCCCTGTCGTTTTTTTCAATTTTTGCCCACTATGGAAAATCCTTCACAATTTTCACAAAACGCCCCAACTGTGCTTGAGTTTGCTCGTTTTTTACTCAGCCCCCCCCTCTGGCCTCGTTAAGCAAATTTTGGGAAAATCCCCATTTTTGACGTTTTCGACACTACCGGCCCTGTCGTTTTTGTCAAATTTTGCCCGGTTTGGAAAATCCTTCACAATTTTCCCAAAACGCCCCAACTGTGCTTGATTTTGCTCCTTTCTGACTCAGTCCGCCCCCTGGCCCCTTTTTGCAAGGTTTGGGAAAATCCCCATTTTTGACTTTTTCGACACTACCGGCCCTGTCGTTTTTTAAAATTTTTGCCCACTTTGGAAAATCCTTCACAATTTTCACACAACGCCCCAACTGTGCTTGATTTTGATCTTTTCTTACTTAGTCCGCCCCCCAGGCCCCTTTTAGCAAGGTTTTGGAAAATCCCCATTTTTGACTTTTTCGACACTACCGGCCCTGTCGTTTTTTTCAATTTTTGCCCACGTTGGAAAATCCTTCACAATTTTCCCAAAACGCCCCAACTGTGCTTGATTTTGCTCCTTTCTGACTCAGTCCGCCCCCTGGCACCTTTTAGCAAGGTTTGGGAAAATCCCAATTTTTGACTTTTTCGACACTACCGGCCCTGTCTTTTTTTCAAATTTTGCCCGGTTTGGAAAATCCTTCACAATTTTCACAAAACGCCCCAACTGTGCTTGATTTTGCTCGTTTTTCAATCAGCCCGCCCCCTGGCCCCTTTTAGCAAAAATTTGGGAAAATCCCAATTTTTGGCTTTTTCGACACTACCGGACCTGTCGTTTTTTTCAAATTTTGCCCACTTTGGAAAATCCTTCACAATTTTCTCAAAACGCCCCAACTGTGCTTGATTTTGCTCCTTTCTGACTCAGTCCACCCCCTGGCACCTTTTAGCAAGGTTTGTGAAAATCCCCATTTTTGACTTTTTCGACACTACCGGCCCTGTCG
Organism: Scomber scombrus; assembly: GCF_963691925.1. Lineage (NCBI taxonomy): Eukaryota > Metazoa > Chordata > Actinopteri > Scombriformes > Scombridae > Scomber > Scomber scombrus. Next base: position 30,342 of record NW_026910241.1, read on the forward strand.
TTTTTTTCAATTTTTGCCCACTTTGGAAAATCCTTCACAATTTTCACAAAACGCCCCAACTGTGCTTGATTTTGCTCCTTTTTCACCCAGCCCCCCCCTCTGGCCTTTTTAAGCAAAGTTTGGGAAAATCCCCATTTTTGACTTTTTCGACACTACCGGCACTGTCGTTTTTTTCAAATTTTGCCCGGTTTGGAAAATCCTTCACAATTTTCCCAAAACGCCCCAACTGTGCTTGATTTTGCTCCTTTCTGACTCAGTCCGCCCCCCTGGCCCCTTTTAGGAAGGTTTGGGAAAATCCCAATTTTTGACTTTTTCGACACTACCGGCCCTGTCTTTTTTTTCAAATTTTACCCGGTTTGGAAAATCCTTCACAATTTTCACACAACGCCCCAACTGTGCTTGATTTTGCTCGTTTTTCAATAAGCCCGCCCCCTGGCCCCTTTTAGCAAAGATTTGGGAAAATCCGCATTTTTGACTTTTTCGACACTACCGGCCCTGTCGTTTTTTTCAAATTTTGCCCGGTTTGGAAAATCCTTCACAATTTTCCCAAAACGCCCCAACTGTGCTTGATTTTGCTCCTTTCTGACTCAGTCCGCCCCCCTGGCCCCTTTTTGCAAGGTTTGGGAAAATCCGCATTTTTGACTTTTTCGACACTACCGGCCCTGTCGTTTTTTTCAATTTTTGCCCACGTTGGAAAATCCTTCACAATTTTCCCAAAACGCCCCAACTGTGCTTGATTTTGCTCCTTTCTGACTCAGTCCGCCCCCTGGCACCTTTTAGCAAGGTTTGGGAAAATCCCCATTTTTGACTTTTTCGACACTACCGGCCCTGTCTTTTTTTCAAATTTTGCCCGGTTTGGAAAATCCTTCACAATTTTCACAAAACGCCCCAACTGTGCTTGATTTTGCTCGTTTTTCAATCAGCCCGCCCCCTGGCCCCTTTTAGCAAAAATTTGGGAAAATCCCAATTTTTGAATTTTTCGACACTACCGGACCTGTCGTTTTTTTCAAATTTTGCCCACTGTGGAAAATCCTTCATAATTTTCTCAAAACGCCCCAACTGTGCTTGATTTTGCTCATTTCTGACTCAGTCCGCCCCCCTGGCCCCTTTTAGCAAGGTTTGGGAAAATCCGCATTTTTGACTTTTTCGACACTACCGGCCCTGTCGTTTTTTTCAATTTTTGCCCACTTTGGAAAATCCTTCACAATTTTCACAAAACGCCCCAACTGTGCTTGATTTTGCTCCTTTTTCACCCAGCCCCCCCTCTGGCCTTTTTAAGCAAAGTTTGAGAAAATCCCCATTTTTGACTTTTTCGACACTACCGGCACTGTCGTTTTTTTCAAATTTTGCCCGGTTTGGAAAATCCTTCACAATTTTCCCAAAACGCCCCAACTGTGCTTGATTTTGCTCCTTTCTGACTCAGTCCGCCCCCCTGGCCCCTTTTAGGAAGGTTTGGGAAAATCCCAATTTTTGACTTTTTCGACACTACCGGCCCTGTCTTTTTTTTCAAATTTTACCCGGTTTGGAAAATCCTTCACAATTTTCACACAACGCCCCAACTGTGCTTGATTTTGCTCGTTTTTCAATAAGCCCGCCCCCTGGCCCCTTTTAGCAAAGATTTGGGAAAATCCGCATTTTTGACTTTTTCGACACTACCGGCCCTGTCGTTTTTTTCAAATTTTGCCCGGTTTGGAAAATCCTTCACAATTTTCCCAAAACGCCCCAACTGTGCTTGATTTTGCTCCTTTCTGACTCAGTCCGCCCCCCTGGTCCCTTTTTGCAAGGTTTGGGAAAATCCCCATTTTTGACTTTTTCGACACTACCGGCCCTGTCGTTTTTTAAAATTTTTGCCCACTTTGGAAAATCCTTCACAATTTTCACACAACGCCCCAACTGTGCTTGATTTTGCTCGTTTTTCAATCAGCCCGCCCCCTGGCCCCTTTTAGCAAAGATTTGGGAAAATCCGCATTTTTGACTTTTTCGACACTACCGGCCCTGTCTTTTTTTTCAAATTTTACCCGGTTTGGAAAATCCTTCACAATTTTCACAAAACGCCCCAACTGTGCTTGATTTTGCTCGTTTTTCAATAAGCCCGCCCCCTGGCCCCTTTTAGCAAAGATTTGGGAAAATCCCCATTTTTGACTTTTTCGACACTACCCTGTCGTTTTTTTCAATTTTTGCCCACTATGGAAAATCCTTCACAATTTTCACAAAACGCCCCAACTGTGCTTGAGTTTGCTCGTTTTTTACTCAGCCCCCCCCTCTGGCCTCGTTAAGCAAATTTTGGGAAAATCCCCATTTTTGACGTTTTCGACACTACCGGCCCTGTCGTTTTTGTCAAATTTTGCCCGGTTTGGAAAATCCTTCACAATTTTCCCAAAACGCCCCAACTGTGCTTGATTTTGCTCCTTTCTGACTCAGTCCGCCCCCTGGCCCCTTTTTGCAAGGTTTGGGAAAATCCCCATTTTTGACTTTTTCGACACTACCGGCCCTGTCGTTTTTTAAAATTTTTGCCCACTTTGGAAAATCCTTCACAATTTTCACACAACGCCCCAACTGTGCTTGATTTTGATCTTTTCTTACTTAGTCCGCCCCCCAGGCCCCTTTTAGCAAGGTTTTGGAAAATCCCCATTTTTGACTTTTTCGACACTACCGGCCCTGTCGTTTTTTTCAATTTTTGCCCACGTTGGAAAATCCTTCACAATTTTCCCAAAACGCCCCAACTGTGCTTGATTTTGCTCCTTTCTGACTCAGTCCGCCCCCTGGCACCTTTTAGCAAGGTTTGGGAAAATCCCAATTTTTGACTTTTTCGACACTACCGGCCCTGTCTTTTTTTCAAATTTTGCCCGGTTTGGAAAATCCTTCACAATTTTCACAAAACGCCCCAACTGTGCTTGATTTTGCTCGTTTTTCAATCAGCCCGCCCCCTGGCCCCTTTTAGCAAAAATTTGGGAAAATCCCAATTTTTGGCTTTTTCGACACTACCGGACCTGTCGTTTTTTTCAAATTTTGCCCACTTTGGAAAATCCTTCACAATTTTCTCAAAACGCCCCAACTGTGCTTGATTTTGCTCCTTTCTGACTCAGTCCACCCCCTGGCACCTTTTAGCAAGGTTTGTGAAAATCCCCATTTTTGACTTTTTCGACACTACCGGCCCTGTCGTTTTTTTCAATTTTTGCCCACTTTGGAAAATCCTTCACAATTTTCACAAAACGCCCCAACTGTGCTTGATTTTGCTCCTTTTTCACCCAGCCCCCCCCTCTGGCCTTTTTAAGCAAAGTTTGGGAAAATCCCCATTTTTGACTTTTTCGACACTACCGGCACTGTCGTTTTTTTCAAATTTTGCCCGGTTTGGAAAATCCTTCACAATTTTCCCAAAACGCCCCAACTGTGCTTGATTTTGCTCCTTTCTGACTCAGTCCGCCCCCCTGGCCCCTTTTAGGAAGGTTTGGGAAAATCCCAATTTTTGACTTTTTCGACACTACCGGCCCTGTCTTTTTTTTCAAACTTTACCCGGTTTGGAAAATCCTTCACAATTTTCACACAACGCCCCAACTGTGCTTGATTTTGCTCGTTTTTCAATAAGCCCGCCCCCTGGCCCCTTTTAGCAAAGATTTGGGAAAATCCGCATTTTTGACTTTTTCGACACTACCGGCCCTGTCGTTTTTTTCAAATTTTGCCCGGTTTGGAAAATCCTTCACAATTTTCCCAAAACGCCCCAACTGTGCTTGATTTTGCTCCTTTCTGACTCAGTCCGCCCCCCTGGCCCCTTTTTGCAAGGTTTGGGAAAATCCGCATTTTTGACTTTTTCGACACTACCGGCCCTGTCGTTTTTTTCAATTTTTGCCCACGTTGGAAAATCCTTCACAATTTTCCCAAAACGCCCCAACTGTGCTTGATTTTGCTCCTTTCTGACTCAGTCCGCCCCCTGGCACCTTTTAGCAAGGTTTGGGAAAATCCCCATTTTTGACTTTTTCGACACTACCGGCCCTGTCTTTTTTTCAAATTTTGCCCGGTTTGGAAAATCCTTCACAATTTTCACAAAACGCCCCAACTGTGCTTGATTTTGCTCGTTTTTCAATCAGCCCGCCCCCTGGCCCCTTTTAGCAAAAATTTGGGAAAATCCCAATTTTTGACTTTTTCGACACTACCGGACCTGTCGTTTTTTTCAAATTTTGCCCACTGTGGAAAATCCTTCATAATTTTCTCAAAACGCCCCAACTGTGCTTGATTTTGCTCATTTCTGACTCAGTCCGCCCCCCTGGCCCCTTTTAGCAAGGTTTGGGAAAATCCGCATTTTTGACTTTTTCGACACTGTCGTTTTTTTCAATTTTTGCCCACTTTGGAAAATCCTTCACAATTTTCACAAAACGCCCCAACTGTGCTTGATTTTGCTCCTTTTTCACCCAGCCCCCCCTCTGGCCTTTTTAAGCAAAGTTTGAGAAAATCCCCATTTTTGACTTTTTCGACACTACCGGCACTGTCGTTTTTTTCAAATTTTGCCCGGTTTGGAAAATCCTTCACAATTTTCCCAAAACGCCCCAACTGTGCTTGATTTTGCTCCTTTCTGACTCAGTCCGCCCCCCTGGCCCCTTTTAGGAAGGTTTGGGAAAATCCCAATTTTTGACTTTTTCGACACTACCGGCCCTGTCTTTTTTTTCAAATTTTACCCGGTTTGGAAAATCCTTCACAATTTTCACACAACGCCCCAACTGTGCTTGATTTTGCTCGTTTTTCAATAAGCCCGCCCCCTGGCCCCTTTTAGCAAAGATTTGGGAAAATCCGCATTTTTGACTTTTTCGACACTACCGGCCCTGTCGTTTTTTTCAAATTTTGCCCGGTTTGGAAAATCCTTCACAATTTTCCCAAAACGCCCCAACTGTGCTTGATTTTGCTCCTTTCTGACTCAGTCCGCCCCCCTGGTCCCTTTTTGCAAGGTTTGGGAAAATCCCCATTTTTGACTTTTTCGACACTACCGGCCCTGTCGTTTTTTAAAATTTTTGCCCACTTTGGAAAATCCTTCACAATTTTCACACAACGCCCCAACTGTGCTTGATTTTGCTCGTTTTTCAATCAGCCCGCCCCCTGGCCCCTTTTAGCAAAGATTTGGGAAAATCCGCATTTTTGACTTTTTCGACACTACCGGCCCTGTCTTTTTTTTCAAATTTTACCCGGTTTGGAAAATCCTTCACAATTTTCACAAAACGCCCCAACTGTGCTTGATTTTGCTCGTTTTTCAATAAGCCCGCCCCCTGGCCCCTTTTAGCAAAGATTTGGGAAAATCCGCATTTTTGACTTTTTCGACACTACCGGCCCTGTCGTTTTTTTCAAATTTTGCCCGGTTTGGAAAATCCTTCACAATTTTCCCAAAACGCCCCAACTGTGCTTGATTTTGCTCCTTTCTGACTCAGTCCGCCCCCCTGGCCCCTTTTTGCAAGGTTTGGGAAAATCCGCATTTTTGACTTTTTCGACACTACCGGCCCTGTCGTTTTTTTCAATTTTTGCCCACGTTGGAAAATCCTTCACAATTTTCCCAAAACGCCCCAACTGTGCTTGATTTTGCTCCTTTCTGACTCAGTCCGCCCCCTGGCACCTTTTAGCAAGGTTTGGGAAAATCCCCATTTTTGACTTTTTCGACACTACCGGCCCTGTCTTTTTTTCAAATTTTGCCCGGTTTGGAAAATCCTTCACAATTTTCACAAAACGCCCCAACTGTGCTTGATTTTGCTCGTTTTTCAATCAGCCCGCCCCCTGGCCCCTTTTAGCAAAAATTTGGGAAAATCCCAATTTTTGACTTTTTCGACACTACCGGACCTGTCGTTTTTTTCAAATTTTGCCCACTGTGGAAAATCCTTCATAATTTTCTCAAAACGCCCCAACTGTGCTTGATTTTGCTCATTTCTGACTCAGTCCGCCCCCCTGGCCCCTTTTAGCAAGGTTTGGGAAAATCCGCATTTTTGACTTTTTCGACACTACCGGCCCTGTCGTTTTTTTCAATTTTTGCCCACTTTGGAAAATCCTTCACAATTTTCACAAAACGCCCCAACTGTGCTTGATTTTGCTCCTTTTTCACCCAGCCCCCCCTCTGGCCTTTTTAAGCAAAGTTTGAGAAAATCCCCATTTTTGACTTTTTCGACACTACCGGCACTGTCGTTTTTTTCAAATTTTGCCCGGTTTGGAAAATCCTTCACAATTTTCCCAAAACGCCCCAACTGTGCTTGATTTTGCTCCTTTCTGACTCAGTCCGCCCCCCTGGCCCCTTTTAGGAAGGTTTGGGAAAATCCCAATTTTTGACTTTTTCGACACTACCGGCCCTGTCTTTTTTTTCAAATTTTACCCGGTTTGGAAAATCCTTCACAATTTTCACACAACGCCCCAACTGTGCTTGATTTTGCTCGTTTTTCAATAAGCCCGCCCCCTGGCCCCTTTTAGCAAAGATTTGGGAAAATCCGCATTTTTGACTTTTTCGACACTACCGGCCCTGTCGTTTTTTTCAAATTTTGCCCGGTTTGGAAAATCCTTCACAATTTTCCCAAAACGCCCCAACTGTGCTTGATTTTGCTCCTTTCTGACTCAGTCCGCCCCCCTGGTCCCTTTTTGCAAGGTTTGGGAAAATCCCCATTTTTGACTTTTTCGACACTACCGGCCCTGTCGTTTTTTAAAATTTTTGCCCACTTTGGAAAATCCTTCACAATTTTCACACAACGCCCCAACTGTGCTTGATTTTGCTCGTTTTTCAATCAGCCCGCCCCCTGGCCCCTTTTAGCAAAGATTTGGGAAAATCCCCATTTTTGACTTTTTCGACACTACCGGCCCTGTCGTTTTTTTCAATTTTTGCCCACGTTGGAAAATCCTTCACAATTTTCCCAAAACGCCCCAACTGTGCTTGATTTTGCTCCTTTCTGACTCAGTCCGCCCCCTGGCACCTTTTAGCAAGGTTTGGGAAAATCCCAATTTTTGACTTTTTCGACACTACCGGCCCTGTCTTTTTTTCAAATTTTGCCCGGTTTGGAAAATCCTTCACAATTTTCACAAAACGCCCCAACTGTGCTTGATTTTGCTCGTTTTTCAATCAGCCCGCCCCCTGGCCCCTTTTAGCAAAAATTTGGGAAAATCCCAATTTTTGGCTTTTTCGACACTACCGGACCTGTCGTTTTTTTCAAATTTTGCCCACTTTGGAAAATCCTTCACAATTTTCTCAAAACGCCCCAACTGTGCTTGATTTTGCTCCTTTCTGACTCAGTCCACCCCCTGGCACCTTTTAGCAAGGTTTGTGAAAATCCCCATTTTTGACTTTTTCGACACTACCGGCCCTGTCGTTTTTTTCAATTTTTGCCCACTTTGGAAAATCCTTCACAATTTTCACAAAACGCCCCAACTGTGCTTGATTTTGCTCCTTTTTCACCCAGCCCCCCCCCTCTGGCCTTTTTAAGCAAAGTTTGGGAAAATCCCCATTTTTGACTTTTTCGACACTACCGGCACTGTCGTTTTTTTCAAATTTTGCCCGGTTTGGAAAATCCTTCACAATTTTCCCAAAACGCCCCAACTGTGCTTGATTTTGCTCCTTTCTGACTCAGTCCGCCCCCCTGGCCCCTTTTAGGAAGGTTTGGGAAAATCCCAATTTTTGACTTTTTCGACACTACCGGCCCTGTCTTTTTTTTCAAATTTTACCCGGTTTGGAAAATCCTTCACAATTTTCACACAACGCCCCAACTGTGCTTGATTTTGCTCGTTTTTCAATAAGCCCGCCCCCTGGCCCCTTTTAGCAAAGATTTGGGAAAATCCGCATTTTTGACTTTTTCGACACTACCGGCCCTGTCGTTTTTTTCAAATTTTGCCCGGTTTGGAAAATCCTTCACAATTTTCCCAAAACGCCCCAACTGTGCTTGATTTTGCTCCTTTCTGACTCAGTCCGCCCCCCTGGCCCCTTTTTGCAAGGTTTGGGAAAATCCGCATTTTTGACTTTTTCGACACTACCGGCCCTGTCGTTTTTTTCAATTTTTGCCCACGTTGGAAAATCCTTCACAATTTTCCCAAAACGCCCCAACTGTGCTTGATTTTGCTCCTTTCTGACTCAGTCCGCCCCCTGGCACCTTTTAGCAAGGTTTGGGAAAATCCCCATTTTTGACTTTTTCGACACTACCGGCCCTGTCTTTTTTTCAAATTTTGCCCGGTTTGGAAAATCCTTCACAATTTTCACAAAACGCCCCAACTGTGCTTGATTTTGCTCGTTTTTCAATCAGCCCGCCCCCTGGCCCCTTTTAGCAAAAATTTGGGAAAATCCCAATTTTTGACTTTTTCGACACTACCGGACCTGTCGTTTTTTTCAAATTTTGCCCACTGTGGAAAATCCTTCATAATTTTCTCAAAACGCCCCAACTGTGCTTGATTTTGCTCATTTCTGACTCAGTCCGCCCCCCTGGCCCCTTTTAGCAAGGTTTGGGAAAATCCGCATTTTTGACTTTTTCGACACTACCGGCCCTGTCGTTTTTTTCAATTTTTGCCCACTTTGGAAAATCCTTCACAATTTTCACAAAACGCCCCAACTGTGCTTGATTTTGCTCCTTTTTCACCCAGCCCCCCCTCTGGCCTTTTTAAGCAAAGTTTGAGAAAATCCCCATTTTTGACTTTTTCGACACTACCGGCACTGTCGTTTTTTTCAAATTTTGCCCGGTTTGGAAAATCCTTCACAATTTTCCCAAAACGCCCCAACTGTGCTTGATTTTGCTCCTTTCTGACTCAGTCCGCCCCCCTGGCCCCTTTTAGGAAGGTTTGGGAAAATCCCAATTTTTGACTTTTTCGACACTACCGGCCCTGTCTTTTTTTTCAAATTTTACCCGGTTTGGAAAATCCTTCACAATTTTCACACAACGCCCCAACTGTGCTTGATTTTGCTCGTTTTTCAATAAGCCCGCCCCCTGGCCCCTTTTAGCAAAGATTTGGGAAAATCCGCATTTTTGACTTTTTCGACACTACCGGCCCTGTCGTTTTTTTCAAATTTTGCCCGGTTTGGAAAATCCTTCACAATTTTCCCAAAACGCCCCAACTGTGCTTGATTTTGCTCCTTTCTGACTCAGTCCGCCCCCCTGGTCCCTTTTTGCAAGGTTTGGGAAAATCCCCATTTTTGACTTTTTCGACACTACCGGCCCTGTCGTTTTTTAAAATTTTTGCCCACTTTGGAAAATCCTTCACAATTTTCACACAACGCCCCAACTGTGCTTGATTTTGCTCGTTTTTCAATCAGCCCGCCCCCTGGCCCCTTTTAGCAAAGATTTGGGAAAATCCGCATTTTTGACTTTTTCGACACTACCGGCCCTGTCTTTTTTTTCAAATTTTACCCGGTTTGGAAAATCCTTCACAATTTTCACAAAACGCCCCAACTGTGCTTGATTTTGCTCGTTTTTCAATAAGCCCGCCCCCTGGCCCCTTTTAGCAAAGATTTGGGAAAATCCGCATTTTTGACTTTTTCGACACTACCGGCCCTGTCGTTTTTTTCAAATTTTGCCCGGTTTGGAAAATCCTTCACAATTTTCCCAAAACGCCCCAACTGTGCTTGATTTTGCTCCTTTCTGACTCAGTCAGTCATGTCGGACTCCGTAGTTTTCTCTGGGCCCCTGCCTAATTTGATCAGTGATGACATGTATAGCCGCATGTCATCATTTAACCGCTGGTTGTCGAGGTGGTGTCCAGATAATGATGTGGGCTTCGTTGATAATTGGCAAACTTTTTGGGGAAGACCTGGTCTGATTAGGAGAGACGGCATACATCCCACTTTGGACGGAGCTGCTCTCATATCTAGAAATATGGCCGAATTCATTGACCCAAATCCATGACAACCCAGAGTCCAGACCAGGAGACAGAGCTGCAGTCTTACACGCTTCTCTGTGCTTCCACTAGAGCAGTTACCCACCCAATTACATATAGAGACTGTGTCTGTCCCCCGACCTCCTAAACCAATTAAAACAGCTTTTAATAGAAGAGCGATACATAAAAACCTGACCAAAATTAATACCACTCCAGTAATGGACCATCAAAATAAGAGAGTTAAATGTGGACTCTTAAACACTAGATCTCTCTCCTCTAAAGGTGTATTAATCAATGATATAATATCAGATCATCATATTGACTTATTCTGTCTTACTGAAACCTGGCTGCGTCAGGATGAATATGTCAGTCTAAATGAATCCACTCCTCCCAGTCATATCAATACCCACATCCCTCGAGACACCGGCCGAGGAGGTGGAGTTGCAGCCATTTTTAACTCAGACCTAAAAATCAACCCTAGACCTAAACTTAATTATAAATCATTTGAAAGTCTTGTTCTCAGCCTTTCTCACCCAGCCTGGAAAACTTTACAGCCTGTCTTATTTGTTGTAATCTACCGTCCTCCTGGCCCGTACGCCCAATTTTTATCTGACTTCTCAGAGCTTTTATCAAATTTAGTCCTTAGCACTGATAAGATAATTATAGTAGGTGACTTTAACATTCATGTGGATGTTGAGAATGATAGCCTTAACACTGCATTTATTGCATTATTAGATTCAATTGGCTTCTCTCAAAATGTGAATGAGCCAACTCACTGTTATAACCACACCCTCGACCTTGTTCTGACATATGGTATTGAGGTTGAACATTTAATAGTTTTCCCTCATAATCCTTCTTTATCAGACCACTACTTAATAACATTTGAATTTTTATTACTGGACTATACACCACTAGACAGACATGTTCTTACTAGATGTCTGTCTGATGGTGCTGTCACTAAATTTAAAGAAAAAATTCCATCAATGTTGAGCTCAATGCCATGTATCAATACAACAGAGATGACTTATTCTGATTTCAGTCCCCCCCAGATTGACTGTATTGTCGATAGCGCTGCAGACTTACTGAGAACAACTCTGGACTCCATCGCTCCTTTAAAAAAGAAGATAATTAAACAACGGAAAACAGCTCCTTGGTATAATTCCCAAACTCGACAATTAAAACAAATTTTACGAAAACTAGAAAGAATATGGCGCTCCACCAAATCAGAAGAATCTCACCTAACCTGGCAAGACAGTCTTAAAACATATAAGAAGGCCCTCCGTAACACCAGAGCCGCCTACTACTCATCACTAATAGAGGAGAATAAAAATAGTCCAAGGTTTCTTTTCAGTACTTTGGCTAAACTGACAAAGAGTCATAACACTACTGATCCATGTATTCCTTTAACTCTCAGTAGTGATGACTTCATGAGTTTCTTTAATGACAAAATCTTAACTATTAGGGACACAATTAATCACCTCTTGCCCTCAATAAGCACTGATTCATCCTCTAACATAGGAAACTCAGAAACTGCTTTTAAACCTGATATTTATTTAGACTGTTTCTCTCCAGTCGACCTTATAGAATTAACCTCAATGATCACTTCCTCTAAACCATCAACCTGTCTTTTAGACCCGATTCCAACTAGGCTGCTTAAGGAAGTCCTTCCCTCTGTTAGTACTTCCTTATTAAATATGATCAATCTGTCTTTAGTAACTGGATATGTACCACAGTCTTTTAAAGTAGCTGTCATTAAACCACTTCTTAAGAAGCCTACTCTTGATTCAGAGGTTTTAGCTAACTATAGGCCCATATCGAACCTCCCCTTTCTCTCTAAGATCCTCGAGAAAGCAGTTGCTATTCAGCTGTGTAACTTTCTAAATAATAACAGCTTATTTGAGGATTTTCAGTCTGGATTTAGAGCTCATTATAGTACAGAAACTGCACTGGTAAAAGTTACAAATGACCTCCTAACTTCATCAGACAATGGACTTCTCTCTGTCCTCGTCCTGTTAGATCTTAGTGCTGCCTTCGATACTATTGATCATCAAATCCTGTTAAAGAGACTTGAACATTTAATTGGTATTAAAGGAACAGCATTAAACTGGTTTAAATCCTATCTGTCAGATAGATTTCAGTTTGTAAATGTCAATGATAAATCCTCTATGCAAACAAAAGTAAAACACGGTGTTCCTCAGGGTTCAGTGCTTGGACCAATACTATTCTCCTTATATATGCTTCCTTTAGGAAATATTATTCGGAAACACTCAATAAATTTTCATTGTTATGCAGATGATACTCAATTATATCTATCAATAAAGCCTAATGAAATCAACCAGTTAACTAAACTACAAACATGCATCAAGGACATAAAGGCCTGGATGACCTGTAACTTCCTGCTGTTAAACTCAGAAAAAACTGAAGTTATTGTGCTTGGCCCTAAACACCTCAGAAACACATTATCCAATGATATAACTACTCTGGATGGCATTACTTTGGCCTCCAGTACTACTGTAAGGAACCTAGGAGTTATATTTGACCAGGATCTGTCCTTTAATTCCCACATAAAACAAATTTCAAGGTCCGCCTATTTTCATCTGCGTAACATTTCAAAAATCAGACATATTCTGTCTCAAAATGATGCTGAAAAACTAATCCATGCATTTGTTACTTCTAGGCTGGATTATTGTAATTCATTATTATCAGGCTGCCCTAACAAGTCTCTAAAGACTCTCCAACTGGTCCAGAATGCAGCTGCACGCGTTCTGACAAAAACTAGAAAGAGAGATCACATTACTCCTATTTTAGCTTCACTGCATTGGCTTCCTGTTAAATCAAGAATAGAATTTAAAATCCTTCTCCTCACTTTTAAAGCTCTTACTGGTCAGGCTCCATCATACCTTAAAGAGCTCATAGTACCTTATGTACCTACCAGAACACTGCGCTCCCAGAACGCAGGCCTACTTGTGGTACCTAGTATCTCTAAAAGTAGAATGGGAGGCAGAGCCTTCAGTTATCAGGCTCCTCTCCTGTGGAACCATCTCCCAGATTCGGTCCGGAGGGCAGACACCCTCTCTACTTTTAAGAGTAGGCTTAAAACTTTCCTTTTTGATAGAGCTTATAGTTAGCCAGCTCCTAGTTTATGCTGCTATAGGCTTAGACTGCCGGGGGACTCCTACCTCCATGATGCACTGAGCTCCTCTCTCCTCCTCTCTCTCTCTCTCTATCCATCCATCTATATCCAATAACATTCATGTACTATTAATGCATTCAGTAACCTACACTTCTTCCCCGGAGTTGTCTGTGCTTTCTCATCTCACAGGCAATCTGGGCCTGTAGACGTACGGATGACAGATTCCAGTCCCGGACCTTCTAGCTTCAATGTTTATTTTCAATGTGCTACTCTCTCTCTCTCCTATTCTTCCTCTCTCTCCCCTCTACCCCAACCGGTCGAGGCAGATGGCCGCCCACTTTGAGCCTGGTTCTGCCTGAGGTTTCTTCCTGTTAAAAGGGAGTTTTTTCTTGCCATTGTCGCTAAATGCTTGCTCATGTGGGAATGTTGGGTCTCTTTATAAATTAAAACTTGAAGAGTACGGTTTAGAACCTGCTCTATGTGTAAAGTGCCTTGAGATAACTTTGTTGTGATTTGGCGCTATACAAATAAAGATTGATTGATTGATGAGTCCGCCCCCCTGGCCCCTTTTTGCAAGGTTTGGGAAAATCCCCATTTTTGACTTTTTCGACACTACCGGCCCTGTCGTTTTTTAAAATTTTTGCCCACTTTGGAAAATCCTTCACAATTTTCACACAACGCCCCAACTGTGCTTGATTTTGCTCCTTTCTTACTTAGTCCGCCCCCCAGGCCCCTTTTAGCAAGGTTTTGGAAAATCCCCATTTTTGACTTTTTCGACACTACCGGACCTGTCGTTTTTTTCAAATTTTGCCCGGTTTGGAAAATCCTTCACAATTTTCTCAAAACGCCCCAACTGTGCTTGATTTTGCTCATTTCTGACTCAGTCCGCCCCCCTGGCCCCTTTTAGCAAGGTTTGGGAAAATCCGCATTTTTGACTTTTTCGACACTACCGGCCCTGTCGTTTTTTTCAATTTTTGCCCACGTTGGAAAATCCTTCACAATTTTCCCAAAACGCCCCAACTGTGCTTGATTTTGCTCCTTTCTGACTCAGTCCGCCCCCTGGCACCTTTTAGCAAGGTTTGGGAAAATCCCCATTTTTGACTTTTTCGACACTACCGGCCCTGTCTTTTTTTCAAATTTTGCCCGGTTTGGAAAATCCTTCACAATTTTCACAAAACGCCCCAACTGTGCTTGATTTTGCTCGTTTTTCAATCAGCCCGCCCCCTGGCCCCTTTTAGCAAAAATTTGGGAAAATCCCAATTTTTGACTTTTTCGACACTACCGGACCTGTCGTTTTTTTCAAATTTTGCCCACTGTGGAAAATCCTTCACAATTTTCTCAAAACGCCCCAACTGTGCTTGATTTTGCTCATTTCTGACTCAGTCCGCCCCCCTGGCCCCTTTTAGCAAGGTTTGGGAAAATCCGCATTTTTGACTTTTTCGACACTACCGGCCCTGTCTTTTTTTTCAATTTATGCCCGGTTTGGAAAATCCTTCACAATTTTCCCAAAACGCCCCAACTGTGCTTGATTTTGCTCCTTTCTGACTCAGTCCGCACCCCTGGCCCCTTTTAGCAAGGTTTGGGAAAATCCCAATTTTTGGCTTTTTCGACACTACCGGCCCTGTCTTTTTTTCAATTTTTGCCCACTTTGGAAAATCCTTCACAATTTTCACAAAACGCCCCAACTGTGCTTGATTTTGCTCCTTTTTCACCCAGCCCCCCCTCTGGCCTCTTTAAGCAAAGTTTGGGAAAATCCCCATTTTTGACTTTTTCGACACTACCGGCACTGTCGTTTTTTTCAAATTTTGCCCGGTTTGGAAAATCCTTCACAATTTTCCCAAAACGCCCCAACTGTGCTTGATTTTGCTCCTTTCTGACTCAGTCCGCCCCCCTGGCCCCTTTTAGGAAGGTTTGGGAAAATCCCAATTTTTGACTTTTTCGACACTACCGGCCCTGTCTTTTTTTTCAAATTTTACCCGGTTTGGAAAATCCTTCACAATTTTCACAAAACGCCCCAACTGTGCTTGATTTTGCTCGTTTTTCAATAAGCCCGCCCCCTGGCCCCTTTTAGCAAAGATTTGGGAAAATCCGCATTTTTGACTTTTTCGACACTACCGGCCCTGTCGTTTTTTTCAAATTTTGCCCGGTTTGGAAAATCCTTCACAATTTTCCCAAAACGCCCCAACTGTGCTTGATTTTGCTCTTTTCTGACTCAGTCCGCCCCCTGGCCCCTTTTTGCAAGGTTTGGGAAAATCCCCATTTTTGACTTTTTCGACACTACCGGCCCTGTCGTTTTTTAAAATTTTTGCCCACTTTGGAAAATCCTTCACAATTTTCACACAACGCCCCAACTGTGCTTGATTTTGCTCCTTTCTTACTTAGTCCGCCCCCCAGGCCCCTTTTAGCAAGGTTTTGGAAAATCCCCATTTTTGACTTTTTCGACACTACCGGACCTGTCGTTTTTTTCAAATTTTGCCCGGTTTGGAAAATCCTTCACAATTTTCTCAAAACGCCCCAACTGTGCTTGATTTTGCTCCTTTCTGACTCAGTCCGCCCCCTGGCACCTTTTAGCAAGGTTTGGGAAAATCCCCATTTTTGACTTTTTCGACACTACCGGCCCTGTCTTTTTTTCAAATTTTGCCCGGTTTGGAAAATCCTTCACAATTTTCACAAAACGCCCCAACTGTGCTTGATTTTGCTCGTTTTTCAATCAGCCCGCCCCCTGGCCCCTTTTAGCAAAAATTTGGGAAAATCCCAATTTTTGACTTTTTCGACACTACCGGACCTGTCGTTTTTTTCAAATTTTGCCCACTGTGGAAAATCCTTCACAATTTTCTCAAAACGCCCCAACTGTGCTTGATTTTGCTCGTTTTTCAATCAGCCCGCCCCCTGGCCCCTTTTAGCAAAAATTTGGGAAAATCCCAATTTTTGGCTTTTTCGACACTACCGGACCTGTCGTTTTTTTCAAATTTTGCCCAATTTGGAAAATCCTTCACAATTTTCTCAAAACGCCCCAACTGTGCTTGATTTTGCTCCTTTCTGACTCGGTCCACCCCCTGGCACCTTTTAGCAAGGTTTGTGAAAATCCCCATTTTTGACTTTTTCGACACTACCGGCCCTGTCGTTTTTTTCAATTTTTGCCCACTTTGGAAAATCCTTCACAATTTTCACAAAACGCCCCAACTGTGCTTGATTTTGCTCCTTTTTCACCCAGCCCCCCCTCTGGCCTTTTTAAGCAAAGTTTGGGAAAATCCCCATTTTTGACTTTTTCGACACTACCGGCACTGTCGTTTTTTTCAAATTTTGCCCGGTTTGGAAAATCCTTCACAATTTTCCCAAAACGCCCCAACTGTGCTTGATTTTGCTCCTTTCTGACTCAGTCCGCCCCCCTGGCCCCTTTTAGGAAGGTTTGGGAAAATCCCAATTTTTGACTTTTTCGACACTACCGGCCCTGTCTTTTTTTTCAAATTTTACACGGTTTGGAAAATCCTTCACAATTTTCACACAACGCCCCAACTGTGCTTGATTTTGCTCGTTTTTCAATAAGCCCGCCCCCTGGCCCCTTTTAGCAAAGATTTGGGAAAATCCGCATTTTTGACTTTTTCGACACTACCGGCCCTGTCGTTTTTTTCAAATTTTGCCCGGTTTGGAAAATCCTTCACAATTTTCCCAAAACGCCCCAACTGTGCTTGATTTTGCTCCTTTCTGACTCAGTCCGCCCCCCTGGTCCCTTTTTGCAAGGTTTGGGAAAATCCCCATTTTTGACTTTTTCGACACTACCGGCCCTGTCGTTTTTTAAAATTTTTGCCCACTTTGGAAAATCCTTCACAATTTTCACACAACGCCCCAACTGTGCTTGATTTTGCTCGTTTTTCAATCAGCCCGCCCCCTGGCCCCTTTTAGCAAAGATTTGGGAAAATCCGCATTTTTGACTTTTTCGACACTACCGGACCTGTCGTTTTTTTCAATTTTTGCCCGGTTTGGAAAATCCTTCACAATTTTCACACAACGCCCCAACTGTGCTTGATTTTGCTCGTTTTTCAATCAGCCCGCCCCCTGGCCCCTTTTAGCAAAAATTTGGGAAAATCCAAATTTTTGACTTTTTCGACACTACCGGACCTGTCGTTTTTTTCAAATTTTGCCCACTTTGGAAAATCCTTCACAATTTTTTAAAAATGCCCCAACTGTGCTTGATTTTGCTCCTTTTTCACCCAGCCCCCCCCTCTGGCCTCTTTAAGCAAAGTTTGGGAAAATCCCCATTTTTGACTTTTTCGACACTACCGGCCCTGTCTTTTTTTCAAATTTTGCCCGGTTTGGAAAATCCTTCACAATTTTCACAAAACGCCCCAACTGTGCTTGATTTTGCTCGTTTTTCAATCAGCCCGCCCCCTGGCCCCTTTTAGCAAAGATTTGGGAAAATCCGCATTTTTGACTTTTTCGACACTACCGGCCCTGTCTTTTTTTTCAATTTATGCCCGGTTTGGAAAATCCTTCACAATTTTCCCAAAACGCCCCAACTGTGCTTGATTTTGCTCCTTTCTGACTCAGTCCGCCCCCCTGGCCCCTTTTAGCAAGGTTTGGGAAAATCCCCATTTTTGACTTTTTCGACACTACCGGCCCTGTCGTTTTTTAAAATTTTTGCCCACTTTGGAAAATCCTTCACAATTTTCACACAACGCCCCAACTGTGCTTGATTTTGCTCCTTTCTTACTTAGTCCGCCCCCCAGGCCCCTTTTAGCACGGTTTTGGAAAATCCCCATTTTTGACTTTTTCGACACTACCGGACCTGTCGTTTTTTAAAATTTTTGCCCATTTTGGAAAATCCTTCACAATTTTCACACAACGCCCCAACTGTGCTTGATTTTGCTCATTTCTGACTCAGTCCACCCCCTGGCACCTTTTAGCAAGGTTTGGGAAAATCCCCATTTTTGACTTTTTCGACACTACCGCCCCTGTCGTTTTTTTCAATTTTTGCCCTCTTTGGAAAATCCTTCACAATTTTCACAAAACGCCCCAACTGTGCTTGATTTTGCTCCTTTCTTACTTAGTCCGCCCCCCTGGCCCCTTTTAGCAAGGTTTTGGAAAATCCCCATTTTTGACTTTTTCGACACTACCGGCACTGTCGTTTTTTTCAAATTTTGCCCGGTTTGGAAATCCTTCACAATTTTTTCAAAACAACCCAACTGTGCTTGATTTTGCTCCTTTCTGACTCAGCCCGCCCCCCTGGCCCCTTCTAGCAAGGTTTGGGAAAATCCCCATTTTTGACTTTTTCGACACTACCGGCCCTGTCTTTTTTTTCAAATTTTGCCCGGTTTGGAAAATCCTTCACAATTTTCACACAACGCCCCAACTGTGCTTGATTTTGCTCCTTTCTCACTCAGCCCGCCCCCCTGGCCCCTTTTAGCAAGGATTTGGGAAAATCCCCATTTTTGACTTTTTCGACACTACCGGCCCTGTCGTTTTTTTCAAATTTTGCCCGGTTTGGAAAATCCTTCACAATTTTCCCAAAACGCCCCAACTGTGCTTGATTTTGCTCCTTTCTGACTCAGTCCGCACCCCTGGCTACTTTTTGCAAGGTTTGGGAAAATCCGCATTTTTGACTTTTTCGACACTACCGGCCCTGTCGTTTTTTTCAATTTTTGCCCACGTTGGAAAATCCTTCACAATTTTCCCAAAACGCCCCAACTGTGCTTGATTTTGCTCCTTTCTGACTCAGTCCGCCCCCTGGCACCTTTTAGCAAGGTTTGGGAAAATCCCCATTTTTGACTTTTTCGACACTACCGGCCCTGTCTTTTTTTCAAATTTTGCCCGGTTTGGAAAATCCTTCACAATTTTCACAAAATGCCCCAACTGTGCTTGATTTTGCTCCTTTTTCACCCAGCCCCCCCCCTCTGGCCTCTTTAAGCAAAGTTTGGGAAAATCCCCATTTTTGACTTTTTCGACACTACCGGACCTGTCGTTTTTTTCAAATTTTGCCCACTTTGGAAAATCCTTCACAATTTTCTCAAAATGCCCCAACTGTGCTTGATTTTGCTCCTTTTTCACCCAGCCCCCCCCCTCTGGCCTCTTTAAGCAAAGTTTGGGAAAATCCCCATTTTTGACTTTTTCGACACTAAGGGCCCTGTCGTTTTTTTCAAATTTTGCCCGGTTTGGAAAATCCTTCACAATTTTCACAAAACGCCCCAACTGTGCTTGATTTTGCTCCTTTCTGACTCAGTCCGCCCCCCTGGCCCCTTTTAGCAAGGTTTGGGAAAATCCCCATTTTTGACTTTTTCGACACTACCGGCCCTGTCTTTTTTTTCAAATTTTGCCCACTTTGGAAAATCCTTCACAATTTTCACAAAACGCCCCAACTGTGCTTGATTTTGCTCATTTCTGACTCAGTCCACCCCCTGGCACCTTTTAGCAAGGTTTGGGAAAATCCCCATTTTTGACTTTTTCGACACTACCGCCCCTGTCGTTTTTTTCAATTTTTGCCCTCTTTGGAAAATCCTTCACAATTTTCACAAAACGCCCCAACTGTGCTTGATTTTGCACCTTTTTCACCCAGCCCCCCCGCCCCCTGGCCCCTTTTAGCAAAGATTTGGGAAAATCCGCATTTTTGACTTTTCCGACACTACCAGCCCTGTCGTTTTTTTCAAATTTTGCCCGGTTTGGAAAATCCTTCACAATTTTCCCAAAACGCCCCAACTGTGCTTGATTTTGCTCCTTTCTTACTTAGTCCGCCCCCCTGGCCCCTTTTAGCAAGGTTTTGGAAAATCCCCATTTTTGACTTTTTCGACACTACCGGCACTGTCGTTTTTTTCAATTTTTGCCCGGTTTGGAAATCCTTCACAATTTTTTCAAAACACCCCAACTGTGCTTGATTTTGCTCCTTTCTGACTCAGCCCGCCCCCCTGGCCCCTTCTAGCAAGGTTTGGGAAAATCCCCATTTTTGACTTTTTCGACACTACCGGCCCTGTCGTTTTTTTCAATTTTTGCCCACTATGGAAAATCCTTCACAATTTTCACAAAACGCCCCAACTGTGCTTGATTTTGCTCGTTTTTCACTCAGCCCCCCCCTCTAGCCTCTTTAAGCAAATTTTGTGAAAATCCCCATTTTTGACTTTTTCGACACTACCGGCCCTGTCTTTTTTGTCCAATTTTGCCCGGTTTGGAAAATCCTTCACAATTTTCACACAACGCCCCAACTGTGCTTGATTTTGCTCCTTTCTCACTCAGCCCGCCCCCCTGGCCCCTTTTAGCAAGGATTTGGGAAAATCCCCATTTTTGACATTTTCGACACTACCGGCCCTGTCGTTTTTTTCAAATTTTGCCCGGTTTGGAAAATCCTTCACAATTTTCCCAAAACGCCCCAACTGTACTTGATTTTGCTCCTTTCTGACTCAGTCCGCCCCCCTGGCCCCTTTTTGCAAGGTTTAGGAAAATCCCCATTTTTGACTTTTTCGACACTACCGGCCCTGTCGTTTTTTTAAATTTTTGCCCACTTTGGAAAATCCTTCACAATTTTAAAACAACGCCCCAACTGTGCTTGATTTTGCTCCTTTCTTACTTAGTCTTCCCCCCAGGCCCCTTTTAGCAAGGTTTTGGAAAATCCCCATTTTTGACTTTTTCGACACTACCGGACCTGTCGTTTTTTTCAAATTTTGCCCGGTTTGGAAAATCCTTCACAATTTTCTCAAAACGCCCCAACTGTGCTTGATTTTGCTCATTTCTGACTCAGTCCGCCCCCCTGGCCCCTTTTAGCAAGGTTTGGGAAAATCCGCATTTTTGACTTTTTCGACACTACCGGCCCTGTCGTTTTTTTCAATTTTTGCCCACGTTGGAAAATCCTTCACAATTTTCCCAAAACGCCCCAACTGTGCTTGATTTTGCTCCTTTCTGACTCAGTCCGCCCCCTGGCACCTTTTAGCAAGGTTTGGGAAAATCCCCATTTTTGACTTTTTCGACACTACCGGCCCTGTCTTTTTTTCAAATTTTGCCCGGTTTGGAAAATCCTTCACAATTTTCACAAAACGCCCCAACTGTGCTTGATTTTGCTCGTTTTTCAATCAGCCCGCCCCCTGGCCCCTTTTAGCAAAAATTTGGGAAAATCCCAATTTTTGACTTTTTCGACACTACCGGACCTGTCGTTTTTTTCAAATTTTGCCCACTTTGGAAAATCCTTCACAATTTTCTCAAAACGCCCCAACTGTGCTTGATTTTGCTCATTTCTGACTCAGCCCGCCCCCCTGGCCCCTTTTAGCAAGGTTTTGGAAAATCCCCATTTTTGACTTTTTCGACACTACCGGACCTGTTGTTTTTTTCAAATTTTGCCCGGTTTGGAAAATCCTTCACAATTTTCTCAAAACGCCCCAACTGTGCTTGATTTTGCTCATTTCTGACTCAGTCCGCCCCCCTGGCCCCTTTTAGCAAGGTTTGGGAAAATCCCCATTTTTGACTTTTTCGACACTACCGGCCCTGTCTTTTTTTTCAAATTTTGCCCACTTTGGAAAATCCTTCACAATTTTCACAAAACGCCCCAACTGTGCTTGATTTTGCTCCTTTCTGACTCAGTCCACCCCCTGGCACCTTTTAGCAAGGTTTGGGAAAATCCCCATTTTTGACTTTTTCGACACTACCGCCCCTGTCGTTTTTTTCAATTTTTGCCCCCTTTGGAAAATCCTTCACAATTTTCACAAAACGCCCCAACTGTGCTTGATTTTGCTCATTTCTGACTCAGTCCGCCCCCTGGCCCCTTTTAGCAAGGTTTTGGAAAATCCCCATTTTTGACTTTTTCGACACTACCGGCCCTGTCGTTTTTTTCAATTTTTGTTCACGTTGGAAAATCCTTCACAATTTTCACAAAACGCCCCAACTGTGCTTGATTTTGCTCGTTTTTCAATAAGCCCGCCCCCTGGCCCCTTTTAGCAAAAATTTGGGAAAATCCCAATTTTTGACTTTTTCGACACTACCGGACCTGTCGTTTTTTTCAAATTTTGCCCACTTTGGAAAATCCTTCACAATTTTCTCAAAACGCCCCAAATGTGCTTGATTTTGCTCATTTCTGACTCAGTCCGCACCCCTGGCCCCTTTTAGCAAGGTTTGGGAAAATCCCCATTTTTGACTTTTTCGACACTACCGGCCCTGTCTTTTTTTTCAAATTTTGCCCACTTTGGAAAATCCTTCACAATTTTCACAAAACGCCCCAACTGTGCTTGATTTTGCTCCTTTCTGACTCAGTCCACCCCCTGGCACCTTTTAGCAAGGTTTGGGAAAATCCCCATTTTTGACTTTTGCGACACTACCGCCCCTGTCGTTTTTTTCAATTTTTGCCCTCTTTGGAAAATCCTTCACAATTTTCACAAAACGCCCCAACTGTGCTTGATTTTGCTCATTTCTGACTCAGTCCGCCCCCTGGCCCCTTTTAGCAAGGTTTTGGAAAATCCCCATTTTTGACTTTTTCGACACTACCGGCCCTGTCGTTTTTTTCAATTTTTGTTCACGTTGGAAAATCCTTCACAATTTTCACAAAACGCCCCAACTGTGCTTGATTTTGCTCGTTTTTCAATAAGCCCGCCCCCTGGCCCCTTTTAGCAAAGATTTGGGAAAATCCGCATTTTTGACTTTTTCGACACTACCGGCCCTGTTGTTTTTTTCAAATTTTGCCCGGTTTGGAAAATCCTTCACAATTTTCCCAAAACGCCCCAACTGTGCTTGATTTTGCTCCTTTCTTACTTAGTCCGCCCCCCTGGCCCCTTTTAGCAAGGTTTTGGAAAATCCCCATTTTTGACATTTTCGACACTACCGGACCTGTCGTTTTTTTCAAATTTTGCCTGGTTTGGAAAATCCTTCACAATTTTCTCAAAATGCCCCAACTGTGCTTGATTTTGCTCATTTCTGACTCAGTCCGCCCCCTGGCCCCTTTTAGCAAGGTTTTGGAAAATCCCCATTTTTGACTTTTTCGACACTACCGGCCCTGTCGTTTTTTTCAATTTTTGTTCACGTTGGAAAATCCTTCACAATTTTCCCAAAACGCCCCAACTGTGCTTGATTTTGCTCCTTTCTGACTCAGTCCGCCACCTGGCACCTTTTAGCAAGGTTTGGGAAAATCCCCATTTTTGACTTTTTCGACACTACCGGCCCTGTCTTTTTTTCAAATTTTGCCCGGTTTGGAAAATCCTTCACAATTTTCACAAAACGCCCCAACTGTGCTTGATTTTGCTCGTTTTTCAATCAGCCCGCCCCCTGGCCCCTTTTAGCAAAAATTTGGGAAAATCCAAATTGTTGACTTTTTCGACACTACCGGCCCTGTCTTTTTTTTCAATTTATGCCCGGTTTGGAAAATCCTTCACAATTTTCCCAAAACGCCCCAACTGTGCTTGATTTTGCTCCTTTCTGACTCAGTCCGCACCCCTGGCCCCTTTTAGCAAGGTTTGGGAAAATCCCCATTTTTGACTTTTTCGACACTACCGGCCCTGTCGTTTTTTAAAATTTTTGCCCACTTTGGAAAATCCTTCACAATTTTCACACAACGCCCCAACTGTGCTTGATTTTGCTCCTTTCTTACTTAGTCCGCCCCCCAGGCCCCTTTTAGCAAGGTTTTGGAAAATCCCCATTTTTGACTTTTTCGACACTACCGGCCCTGTCGTTTTTTAAAATTTTTGCCCACTTTGGAAAATCCTTCACAATTTTCACACAACGCCCCAACTGTGCTTGATTTTGCTCCTTTCTTACTTAGTCCGCCCCCCAGGCACCTTTTAGCAAGGTTTTGGAAAATCCCCATTTTTGACTTTTTCGACACTACCGGACCTGTCGTTTTTTTCAAATTTTGCCCAGTTTGGAAAATCCTTCACAATTTTCTCAAAACGCCCCAACTGTGCTTGATTTTGCTCCTTTCTTACTTAGTCCGCCCCCCTGGCCCCTTTTAGCAAGGTTTTGGAAAATCCCCATTTTTGACTTTTTCGGCACTACCGGCACTGTCGTTTTTTTCAAATTTTGCCCGGTTTGGAAAATCCTTCACAATTTTTTCAAAACACCCCAACTGTGCTTGATTTTGCTCCTTTCTGACTCAGTCCGCCCCCCTGGCCCCTTTTAGCAAGGTTTGGGAAAATCCGCATTTTTGACTTTTTCGACACTACCGGCCCTGTCGTTTTTTTCAATTTTTGCCTACTTTGGAAAATCCTTCACAATTTTCACACAACGCCCCAACTGTGCTTGATTTTGCTCCTTTCTGACTCAGCCCGCCCCCCTGGCCCCTTCTAGCAAGGTTTGGGAAAATCCCCATTTTTGACTTTTTCGACACTACCGGCCCTGTCGTTTTTTTCAATTTTTGCCCACTATGGAAAATCCTTCACAATTTTCACAAAACGCCCCAACTGTGCTTGATTTTGCTCGTTTTTCACTCAGCCCCCCCCTCTGGCCTCTTTAAGCAAATTTTGTGAAAATCCCCATTTTTGACTTTTTCGACACTACCGGCCCTGTCGTTTTTTTCAAATTTTGCCCGGTTTGGAAAATCCTTCACAATTTTCACACAACGCCCCAACTGTGCTTGATTTTGCTCCTTTCTCACTCAGCCCGCCCCCCTGGCCCCTTTTAGCAAGGATTTGGGAAAATCCCCATTTTTGACTTTTTCGACACTACCGGCCCTGTCGTTTTTTTCAAATTTTGCCCGGTTTGGAAAATCCTTCACAATTTTCCCAAAACGCCCCAACTGTGCTTGATTTTGCTCCTTTCTTACTTAGTCTGACCCCCAGGCCCCTTTTAGCAAGGTTTTGGAAAATCCCCATTTTTGACTTTTTCGACACTACCGGACCTGTCGTTTTTTTCAAATTTTGCCCGGTTTGGAAAATCCTTCACAATTTTCTCAAAACGCCCCAACTGTGCTTGATTTTGCTCATTTCTGACTCAGTCCGCCCCCCTGGCCCCTTTTAGCAAGGTTTGGGAAAATCCCCATTTTTGACTTTTTCGACACTACCGGCCCTGTCTATTTTTCAAATTTTGCCCGGTTTGGAAAATCCTTCACAATTTTCACAAAACGCCCCAACTGTGCTTGATTTTGCTCGTTTTTCAATCAGCCCGCCCCCTGGCCCCTTTTAGCAAAAATTTTGGAAAATCCAAATTTTTGACTTTTTCGACACTACCGGCCCTGTCTTTTTTTTCAATTCATGCCCGGTTTGGAAAATCCTTCAAAATTTTCCCAAAACGCCCCAACTGTGCTTGATTTTGCTCCTTTCTGACTCAGTCCGCACCCCTGGCCCCTTTTAGCAAGGTTTGGGAAAATCCCCATTTTTGACTTTTTCGACACTACCGGCCCTGTCGTTTTTTAAAATTTTTGCCCACTTTGGAAAATCCTTCACAATTTTCCCAAAACGCCCCAACTCTGCTTGATTTTGCTCCTTTCTGACTCAGCCCGCCCCCCTGGCCCCTTTTAGCAAGGTTTGGGAAAATCCGCATTTTTGACTTTTTCGACACTACCGGCCCTGTCGTTTTTTTCAATTTTTGCCCACTTTGGAAAATCCTTCACAATTTTCACACAACGCCCCAACTGTGCTTGATTTTGCTCCTTTCTGACTCAGCCCGCCCCCCTGGCCCCTTCTAGCAAGGTTTGGGAAAATCCCCATTTTTGACTTTTTCGACACTACCGGCCCTGTCGTTTTTTTCAATTTTTGCCCACTATGGAAAATCCTTCACAATTTTCACAAAACGCCCCAACTGTGCTTGATTTTGCTCGTTTTTCACTCAGCCCCCCCCTCTGGCCTCTTTAAGCAAATTTTGTGAAAATCCCCATTTTTGACTTTTTCGACACTACCGGCCCTGTCTTTTTTTTCAAATTTTGCCCGGTTTGGAAAATCCTTCACAATTTTCCCAAAACGCCCCAACTGTGCTTGATTTTGCTCCTTTCTGACTCAGTCCGCCCCCCTGGCCCCTTTTTGCAAGGTTTAGGAAAATCCCCATTTTTGACTTTTTCGACACTACCGGCCCTGTCGTTTTTTTAAATTTTTGCCCACTTTGGAAAATCCTTCACAATTTTAAAACAACGCCCCAACTGTGCTTGATTTTGCTCCTTTCTTACTTAGTCTGCCCCCCAGGCCCCTTTTAGCAAGGTTTTGGAAAATCCCCATTTTTGACTTTTTCGACACTACCGGACCTGTCGTTTTTTTCAAATTTTGCCCGGTTTGGAAAATCCTTCACAATTTTCTCAAAACGCCCCAACTGTGCTTGATTTTGCTCATTTCTGACTCAGTCCGCCCCCCTGGCCCCTTTTAGCAAGGTTTGGGAAAATCCGCATTTTTGACTTTTTCGACACTACCGGCCCTGTCGTTTTTTTCAATTTTTGCCCACGTTGGAAAATCCTTCACAATTTTCCCAAAACGCCCCAACTGTGCTTGATTTTGCTCCTTTCTGACTCAGTCCGCCCCCTGGCACCTTTTAGCAAGGTTTGGGAAAATCCCCATTTTTGACTTTTTCGACACTACCGGCCCTGACTTTTTTTCAAATTTTGCCCGGTTTGGAAAATCCTTCACAATTTTCACAAAACGCCCCAACTGTGCTTGATTTTGCTCGTTTTTCAATAAGCCCGCCCCCTGGCCCCTTTTAGCAAAGATTTGGGAAAATCCCCATTTTTGACTTTATCGACACTACTGGCCCTGTCGTTTTTTCAAATTTTGCCCGGTTTGGAAAATCCTTCACAATTTTCCCAAAACGCCCCAACTGTGCTTGATTTTGCTCCTTTCTGACTCAGTCCGCCCCCCTGGCCCCTTTTAGCAAGGTTTGGGAAAATCCCCATTTTTGTCTTTTTCGACACTACCGACCCTGTCTTTTTTATCAATTTATGCCCGGTTTGGAAAATCCTTCACAATTTTCCCAAAACGCCCCAACTGTGCTTGATTTTGCTCCTTTCTGACTCAGTCCGCACCCCTGGCCCCTTTTAGCAAGGTTTGGGAAAATCCCCATTTTTGACTTTTTCGACACTACCGACCCTGTCTTTTTTATCAATTTATGCCCGGTTTGGAAAATCCTTCACAATTTTCCCAAAACGCCCCAACTGTGCTTGATTTTGCTCCTTTCTGACTCAGTCCGCCCCCCTGGCCCCTTTTAGCAAGGTTTGGGAAAATCCGCATTTTTGACTTTTTCGACACTACCGGCCCTGTCGTTTTTTTCAATTTTTGCCCACGTTGGAAAATCCTTCACAATTTTCCCAAAACGCCCCAACTGTGCTTGATTTTGCTCCTTTCTGACTCAGTCCGCCCCCTGGCACCTTTTAGCAAGGTTTGGGAAAATCCCCATTTTTGACTTTTTCGACACTACCGGCCCTGTCTTTTTTTCAAATTTTGCCCGGTTTGGAAAATCCTTCACAATTTTCACAAAATGCCCCAACTGTGCTTGATTTTGCTCCTTTTTCACCCAGCCCCCCCCCCCCTCTGGCCTCTTTAAGCAAAGTTTGGGAAAATCCCCATTTTTGACTTTTTCGACACTACTGGACCTGTCGTTTTTTTCAAATTTTGCCCACTTTGGAAAATCCTTCACAATTTTCTCAAAATGCCCCAACTGTGCTTGATTTTGCTCCTTTTTCACCCAGCCCCCCCCCTCTGGCCTCTTTAAGCAAAGTTTTGGAAAATCCCCATTTTTGACTTTTTCGACACTACTGGCCCTGTCGTTTTTTTAAAATTTTGCCCGGTTTGGAAAATCCTTCACAATTTTCACAAAACGCCCCAACTGTGCTTGATTTTGCTCCTTTCTGACTCAGTCCGCCCCCCTGGCCCCTTTTAGCAAGGTTTGGGAAAATCCCCATTTTTGACTTTTTCGACACTACCGGCCCTGTCTTTTTTTTCAAATTTTGCCCACTTTGGAAAATCCTTCACAATTTTCACAAAACGCCCCAACTGTGCTTGATTTTGCTCATTTCTGACTCAGTCCACCCCCTGGCACCTTTTAGCAAGGTTTGGGAAAATCCCCATTTTTGACTTTTTCGACACTACCGCCCCTGTCGTTTTTTTCAATTTTTGCCCTCTTTGGAAAATCCTTCACAATTTTCACAAAACGCCCCAACTGTGCTTGATTTTGCACCTTTTTCACCCAGCCCCCCCCGCCCCCTGGCCCCTTTTAGCAAAGATTTGGGAAAATCCCCATTTTTGACTTTTTCGACACTACCGGCACTGTCGTTTTTTTCAAATTTTGCCCGGTTTGGAAATCCTTCACAATTTTTTCAAAACACCCCAACTGTGCTTGATTTTGCTCCTTTCTGACTCAGCCCGCCCCCCTGGCCCCTTCTAGCAAGGTTTGGGAAAATCCCCATTTTTGACTTTTTCGACACTACCGGCCCTGTCGTTTTTTTCAATTTTTGCCCACTATGGAAAATCCTTCACAATTTTCACAAAACGCCCAAACTGTGCTTGATTTTGCTCGTTTTTCACTCAGCCCCCCCCTCTGGCCTCTTTAAGCAAATTTTGTGAAAATCCCCATTTTTGACTTTTTCGACACTACCGGCCCTGTCTTTTTTTTCAAATTTTGCCCGGTTTGGAAAATCCTTCACAATTTTCACACAACGCCCCAACTGTGCTTGATTTTGCTCCTTTCTCACTCAGCCCGCCCCCCTGGCCCCTTTTAGCAAGGATTTGGGAAAATCCCCATTTTTGACTTTTTCGACACTACCGGCCCTGTCGTTTTTTTCAAATTTTGCCCGGTTTGGAAAATCCTTCACAATTTTCCCAAAACGCCCCAACTGTGCTTGATTTTGCTCCTTTCTGACTCAGTCCGCCCCCCTGGCCCCTTTTTGCAAGGTTTAGGAAAATCCCCATTTTTGACTTTTTCGACACTACCGGCCCTGTCGTTTTTTTAAATTTTTGCCCACTTTGGAAAATCCTTCACAATTTTAAAACAACGCCCCAACTGTGCTTGATTTTGCTCCTTTCTTACTTAGTCTTCCCCCCAGGCCCCTTTTAGCAAGGTTTTGGAAAATCCCCATTTTTGACTTTTTCGACACTACCGGACCTGTCGTTTTTTTCAAATTTTGCCCGGTTTGGAAATCCTTCACAATTTTTTCAAAACACCCCAACTGTGCTTGATTTTGCTCCTTTCTGACTCAGCCCGCCCCCCTGGCCCCTTCTAGCAAGGTTTGGGAAAATCCCCATTTTTGACTTTTTCGACACTACCGGCCCTGTCGTTTTTTTCAATTTTTGCCCACTATGGAAAATCCTTCACAATTTTCACAAAACGCCCCAACTGTGCTTGATTTTGCTCGTTTTTCACTCAGCCCCCCCCTCTGGCCTCTTTAAGCAAATTTTGTGAAAATCCCCATTTTTGACTTTTTCGACACTACCGGCCCTGTCTTTTTTTTCAAATTTTGCCCGGTTTGGAAAATCCTTCACAATTTTCACACAACGCCCCAACTGTGCTTGATTTTGCTCCTTTCTCACTCAGCCCGCCCCCCTGGCCCCTTTTAGCAAGGATTTGGGAAAATCCCCATTTTTGACTTTTTCGACACTACCGGCCCTGTCGTTTTTTTCAAATTTTGCCCGGTTTGGAAAATCCTTCACAATTTTCCCAAAACGCCCCAACTGTGCTTGATTTTGCTCCTTTCTGACTCAGTCCGCCCCCCTGGCCCCTTTTTGCAAGGTTTAGGAAAATCCCCATTTTTGACTTTTTCGACACTACCGGCCCTGTCGTTTTTTTAAATTTTTGCCCACTTTGGAAAATCCTTCACAATTTTAAAACAACGCCCCAACTGTGCTTGATTTTGCTCCTTTCTTACTTAGTCTTCCCCCCAGGCCCCTTTTAGCAAGGTTTTGGAAAATCCCCATTTTTGACTTTTTCGACACTACCGGACCTGTCGTTTTTTTCAAATTTTGCCCGGTTTGGAAAATCCTTCACAATTTTCTCAAAACGCCCCAACTGTGCTTGATTTTGCTCATTTCTGACTCAGTCCGCCCCCCTGGCCCCTTTTAGCAAGGTTTGGGAAAATCCGCATTTTTGACTTTTTCGACACTACCGGCCCTGTCGTTTTTTTCAATTTTTGCCCACGTTGGAAAATCCTTCACAATTTTCCCAAAACGCCCCAACTGTGCTTGATTTTGCTCCTTTCTGACTCAGTCCGCCCCCTGGCACCTTTTAGCAAGGTTTGGGAAAATCCCCATTTTTGACTTTTTCGACACTACCGGCCCTGTCTTTTTTTCAAATTTTGCCCGGTTTGGAAAATCCTTCACAATTTTCACAAAACGCCCCAACTGTGCTTGATTTTGCTCGTTTTTCAATCAGCCCGCCCCCTGGCCCCTTTTAGCAAAAATTTGGGAAAATCCCAATTTTTGACTTTTTCGACACTACCGGACCTGTCGTTTTTTTCAAATTTTGCCCACTTTGGAAAATCCTTCACAATTTTCTCAAAACGCCCCAACTGTGCTTGATTTTGCTCATTTCTGACTCAGCCCGCCCCCCTGGCCCCTTTTAGCAAGGTTTTGGAAAATCCCCATTTTTGACTTTTTCGACACTACCGGACCTGTTGTTTTTTTCAAATTTTGCCCGGTTTGGAAAATCCTTCACAATTTTCTCAAAACGCCCCAACTGTGCTTGATTTTGCTCATTTCTGACTCAGTCCGCCCCCCTGGCCCCTTTTAGCAAGGTTTGGGAAAATCCCCATTTTTGACTTTTTCGACACTACCGGCCCTGTCTTTTTTTTCAAATTTTGCCCACTTTGGAAAATCCTTCACAATTTTCACAAAACGCCCCAACTGTGCTTGATTTTGCTCCTTTCTGACTCAGTCCACCCCCTGGCACCTTTTAGCAAGGTTTGGGAAAATCCCCATTTTTGACTTTTTCGACACTACCGCCCCTGTCGTTTTTTTCAATTTTTGCCCCCTTTGGAAAATCCTTCACAATTTTCACAAAACGCCCCAATTGTGCATTGATTTTGCTCATTTCTGACTCAGTCCGCCCCCTGGCCCCTTTTAGCAAGGTTTTGGAAAATCCCCATTTTTGACTTTTTCGACACTACCGGCCCTGTCGTTTTTTTCAATTTTTGTTCACGTTGGAAAATCCTTCACAATTTTCACAAAACGCCCCAACTGTGCTTGATTTTGCTCGTTTTTCAATAAGCCCGCCCCCTGGCCCCTTTTAGCAAAAATTTGGGAAAATCCCAATTTTTGACTTTTTCGACACTACCGGACCTGTCGTTTTTTTCAAATTTTGCCCACTTTGGAAAATCCTTCACAATTTTCTCAAAACGCCCCAAATGTGCTTGATTTTGCTCATTTCTGACTCAGTCCGCACCCCTGGCCCCTTTTAGCAAGGTTTGGGAAAATCCCCATTTTTGACTTTTTCGACACTACCGGCCCTGTCGTTTTTTTCAATTTTTGTTCACGTTGGAAAATCCTTCACAATTTTCACAAAACGCCCCAACTGTGCTTGATTTTGCTCCTTTCTGACTCAGTCCACCCCCTGGCACCTTTTAGCAAGGTTTGGGAAAATCCCCATTTTTGACTTTTTCGACACTACCGCCCCTGTCGTTTTTTTCAATTTTTGCCCTCTTTGGAAAATCCTTCACAATTTTCACAAAACGCCCCAACTGTGCTTGATTTTGCTCATTTCTGACTCAGTCCGCCCCCTGGCCCCTTTTAGCAAGGTTTTGGAAAATCCCCATTTTTGACTTTTTCGACACTACCGGCCCTGTCGTTTTTTTCAATTTTTGTTCACGTTGGAAAATCCTTCACAATTTTCACAAAACGCCCCAACTGTGCTTGATTTTGCTCGTTTTTCAATAAGCCCGCCCCCTGGCCCCTTTTAGCAAAGATTTGGGAAAATCCGCATTTTTGACTTTTTCGACACTACCGGCCCTGTCGTTTTTTTCAAATTTTGCCCGGTTTGGAAAATCCTTCACAATTTTCCCAAAACGCCCCAACTGTGCTTGATTTTGCTCCTTTCTTACTTAGTCCGCCCCCCTGGCCCCTTTTAGCAAGGTTTTGGAAAATCCCCATTTTTGACTTTTTCGACACTACCGGCCCTGTCGTTTTTTTCAAATTTTGCCCGGTTTGGAAAATCCTTCACAATTTTCCCAAAACGCCCCAACTGTGCTTGATTTTGCTCCTTTCTTACTTAGTCCGCCCCCCTGGCCCCTTTTAGCAAGGTTTTGGAAAATCCCCATTTTTGACTTTTTCGACACTACCGGACCTGTCGTTTTTTTCAAATTTTGCCCGGTTTGGAAAATCCTTCACAATTTTCTCAAAATGCCCCAACTGTGCTTGATTTTGCTCATTTCTGACTCAGTCCGCCCCCCTGGCCCCTTTTAGCAAGGTTTGTGAAAATCCCATTTTTGACTTTTTCGACACTACCGCCCCTGTCGTTTTTTTCAATTTTTGTTCACGTTGGAAAATCCTTCACAATTTTCACAAAACGCCCCAACTGTGCTTGATTTTGCTCGTTTTTCAATAAGCCCGCCCCCTGGCCCCTTTTAGCAAAGATTTGGGAAAATCCGCATTTTTGACTTTTTCGACACTACCGGCCCTGTCGTTTTTTTCAAATTTTGCCCGGTTTGGAAAATCCTTCACAATTTTCCCAAAACGCCCCAACTGTGCTTGATTTTGCTCCTTTCTTACTTAGTCCGCCCCCCTGGCCCCTTTTAGCAAAGATTTGGGAAAATCCGCATTTTTGACTTTTTCGACACTACCGGCCCTGTCGTTTTTTTCAAATTTTGCCCGGTTTGGAAAATCCTTCACAATTTTCCCAAAACGCCCCAACTGTGCTTGATTTTGCTCCTTTCTTACTTAGTCCGCCCCCCTGGCCCCTTTTAGCAAGGTTTTGGAAAATCCCCATTTTTGACTTTTTCGACACTACCGGACCTGTCGTTTTTTTCAAATTTTGCCCGGTTTGGAAAATCCTTCACAATTTTCTCAAAATGCCCCAACTGTGCTTGATTTTGCTCATTTCTGACTCAGTCCACCCCCTGGCACCTTTTAGCAAGGTTTGGGAAAATCCCCATTTTTGACTTTTTCGACACTACCGCCCCTGTCGTTTTTTTCAATTTTTGCCCTCTTTGGAAAATCCTTCACAATTTTCACAAAACGCCCCAACTGTGCTTGATTTTGCACCTTTTTCACCCAGCCCCCCCCGCCCCCTGGCCCCTTTTAGCAAAGATTTGGGAAAATCCCCATTTTTGACTTTTTCGACACTACCGGCACTGTCGTTTTTTTCAAATTTTGCCCGGTTTGGAAATCCTTCACAATTTTTTCAAAACACCCCAACTGTGCTTGATTTTGCTCCTTTCTGACTCAGCCCGCCCCCCTGGCCCCTTCTAGCAAGGTTTGGGAAAATCCCCATTTTTGACTTTTTCGACACTACCGGCCCTGTCGTTTTTTTCAAT
Source organism: Scomber scombrus (assembly GCF_963691925.1). Lineage (NCBI taxonomy): Eukaryota > Metazoa > Chordata > Actinopteri > Scombriformes > Scombridae > Scomber > Scomber scombrus. The sequence goes on from NW_026910241.1 coordinate 63,608, forward strand.
TTTTGCCCACTATGGAAAATCCTTCACAATTTTCACAAAACGCCCCAACTGTGCTTGATTTTGCTCGTTTTTCACTCAGCCCCCCCCTCTGGCCTCTTTAAGCAAATTTTGTGAAAATCCCCATTTTTGACTTTTTCGACACTACCGGCCCTGTCTTTTTTTTCAAATTTTGCCCGGTTTGGAAAATCCTTCACAATTTTCACACAACGCCCCAACTGTGCTTGATTTTGCTCCTTTCTCACTCAGCCCGCCCCCCTGGCCCCTTTTAGCAAGGATTTGGGAAAATCCCCATTTTTGACTTTTTCGACACTACCGGCCCTGTCGTTTTTTTCAAATTTTGCCCGGTTTGGAAAATCCTTCACAATTTTCCCAAAACGCCCCAACTGTGCTTGATTTTGCTCCTTTCTGACTCAGTCCGCCCCCCTGGCCCCTTTTTGCAAGGTTTAGGAAAATCCCCATTTTTGACTTTTTCGACACTACCGGCCCTGTCGTTTTTTTAAATTTTTGCCCACTTTGGAAAATCCTTCACAATTTTAAAACAACGCCCCAACTGTGCTTGATTTTGCTCCTTTCTTACTTAGTCTTCCCCCCAGGCCCCTTTTAGCAAGGTTTTGGAAAATCCCCATTTTTGACTTTTTCGACACTACCGGACCTGTCGTTTTTTTCAAATTTTGCCCGGTTTGGAAAATCCTTCACAATTTTCTCAAAACGCCCCAACTGTGCTTGATTTTGCTCATTTCTGACTCAGTCCGCCCCCCTGGCCCCTTTTAGCAAGGTTTGGGAAAATCCGCATTTTTGACTTTTTCGACACTACCGGCCCTGTCGTTTTTTTCAATTTTTGCCCACGTTGGAAAATCCTTCACAATTTTCCCAAAACGCCCCAACTGTGCTTGATTTTGCTCCTTTCTGACTCAGTCCGCCCCCTGGCACCTTTTAGCAAGGTTTGGGAAAATCCCCATTTTTGACTTTTTCGACACTACCGGCCCTGTCTTTTTTTCAAATTTTGCCCGGTTTGGAAAATCCTTCACAATTTTCACAAAACGCCCCAACTGTGCTTGATTTTGCTCGTTTTTCAATCAGCCCGCCCCCTGGCCCCTTTTAGCAAAAATTTGGGAAAATCCCAATTTTTGACTTTTTCGACACTACCGGACCTGTCGTTTTTTTCAAATTTTGCCCACTTTGGAAAATCCTTCACAATTTTCTCAAAACGCCCCAACTGTGCTTGATTTTGCTCATTTCTGACTCAGCCCGCCCCCCTGGCCCCTTTTAGCAAGGTTTTGGAAAATCCCCATTTTTGACTTTTTCGACACTACCGGACCTGTTGTTTTTTTCAAATTTTGCCCGGTTTGGAAAATCCTTCACAATTTTCTCAAAACGCCCCAACTGTGCTTGATTTTGCTCATTTCTGACTCAGTCCGCCCCCCTGGCCCCTTTTAGCAAGGTTTGGGAAAATCCCCATTTTTGACTTTTTCGACACTACCGGCCCTGTCTTTTTTTTCAAATTTTGCCCACTTTGGAAAATCCTTCACAATTTTCACAAAACGCCCCAACTGTGCTTGATTTTGCTCCTTTCTGACTCAGTCCACCCCCTGGCACCTTTTAGCAAGGTTTGGGAAAATCCCCATTTTTGACTTTTTCGACACTACCGCCCCTGTCGTTTTTTTCAATTTTTGCCCCCTTTGGAAAATCCTTCACAATTTTCACAAAACGCCCCAATTGTGCATTGATTTTGCTCATTTCTGACTCAGTCCGCCCCCTGGCCCCTTTTAGCAAGGTTTTGGAAAATCCCCATTTTTGACTTTTTCGACACTACCGGCCCTGTCGTTTTTTTCAATTTTTGTTCACGTTGGAAAATCCTTCACAATTTTCACAAAACGCCCCAACTGTGCTTGATTTTGCTCGTTTTTCAATAAGCCCGCCCCCTGGCCCCTTTTAGCAAAAATTTGGGAAAATCCCAATTTTTGACTTTTTCGACACTACCGGACCTGTCGTTTTTTTCAAATTTTGCCCACTTTGGAAAATCCTTCACAATTTTCTCAAAACGCCCCAAATGTGCTTGATTTTGCTCATTTCTGACTCAGTCCGCACCCCTGGCCCCTTTTAGCAAGGTTTGGGAAAATCCCCATTTTTGACTTTTTCGACACTACCGGCCCTGTCTTTTTTTTCAAATTTTGCCCACTTTGGAAAATCCTTCACAATTTTCACAAAACGCCCCAACTGTGCTTGATTTTGCTCCTTTCTGACTCAGTCCACCCCCTGGCACCTTTTAGCAAGGTTTGGGAAAATCCCCATTTTTGACTTTTTCGACACTACCCGCCCCTGTCGTTTTTTTCAATTTTTGCCCTCTTTGGAAAATCCTTCACAATTTTCACAAAACGCCCCAACTGTGCTTGATTTTGCTCATTTCTGACTCAGTCCGCCCCCTGGCCCCTTTTAGCAAGGTTTTGGAAAATCCCCATTTTTGACTTTTTCGACACTACCCGGCCCTGTCGTTTTTTTCAATTTTTGTTCACGTTGGAAAATCCTTCACAATTTTCACAAAACGCCCCAACTGTGCTTGATTTTGCTCGTTTTTCAATAAGCCCGCCCCCTGGCCCCTTTTAGCAAAGATTTGGGAAAATCCGCATTTTTGACTTTTTCGACACTACCGGCCCTGTCGTTTTTTTCAAATTTTGCCCGGTTTGGAAAATCCTTCACAATTTTCCCAAAACGCCCCAACTGTGCTTGATTTTGCTCCTTTCTTACTTAGTCCGCCCCCCTGGCCCCTTTTAGCAAGGTTTTGGAAAATCCCCATTTTTGACTTTTTCGACACTACCGGCCCTGTCGTTTTTTTCAAATTTTGCCCGGTTTGGAAAATCCTTCACAATTTTCCCAAAACGCCCCAACTGTGCTTGATTTTGCTCCTTTCTTACTTAGTCCGCCCCCCTGGCCCCTTTTAGCAAGGTTTTGGAAAATCCCCATTTTTGACTTTTTCGACACTACCGGACCTGTCGTTTTTTTCAAATTTTGCCCGGTTTGGAAAATCCTTCACAATTTTCTCAAAATGCCCCAACTGTGCTTGATTTTGCTCATTTCTGACTCAGTCCGCCCCCCTGGCCCCTTTTAGCAAGGTTTGTGAAAATCCCATTTTTGACTTTTTCGACACTACCGCCCCTGTCGTTTTTTTCAATTTTTGTTCACGTTGGAAAATCCTTCACAATTTTCACAAAACGCCCCAACTGTGCTTGATTTTGCTCGTTTTTCAATAAGCCCGCCCCCTGGCCCCTTTTAGCAAAGATTTGGGAAAATCCGCATTTTTGACTTTTTCGACACTACCGGCCCTGTCGTTTTTTTCAAATTTTGCCCGGTTTGGAAAATCCTTCACAATTTTCCCAAAACGCCCCAACTGTGCTTGATTTTGCTCCTTTCTTACTTAGTCCGCCCCCCTGGCCCCTTTTAGCAAAGATTTGGGAAAATCCGCATTTTTGACTTTTTCGACACTACCGGCCCTGTCGTTTTTTTCAAATTTTGCCCGGTTTGGAAAATCCTTCACAATTTTCCCAAAACGCCCCAACTGTGCTTGATTTTGCTCCTTTCTTACTTAGTCCGCCCCCCTGGCCCCTTTTAGCAAGGTTTTGGAAAATCCCCATTTTTGACTTTTTCGACACTACCGGACCTGTCGTTTTTTTCAAATTTTGCCCGGTTTGGAAAATCCTTCACAATTTTCTCAAAATGCCCCAACTGTGCTTGATTTTGCTCATTTCTGACTCAGTCCGCCCCCCTGGCCCCTTTTAGCAAGGTTTGTGAAAATCCCATTTTTGACTTTTTCGACACTACCGCCCCTGTCGTTTTTTTCAATTTTTGTTCACGTTGGAAAATCCTTCACAATTTTCACAAAACGCCCCAACTGTGCTTGATTTTGCTCCTTTCTGACTCAGTCCGCACCCCTGGCCCCTTTTAGCAAGGTTTGGGAAAATCCCCATTTTTGACTTTTTCGACACTACCGGCCCTGTCGTTTTTTAAAATTTTTGCCCACTTTGGAAAATCCTTCACAATTTTCACACAACGCCCCAACTGTGCTTGATTTTGCTCCCTTCTTACTTAGTCCGCCCCCCAGGCCCCTTTTAGCAAGGTTTGTGAAAATCCCATTTTTGACTTTTTCGACACTACCGGCCCTGTCGTTTTTTTCAATTTTTGCCCACGTTGGAAAATCCTTCACAATTTTCCCAAAACGCCCCAACTGTGCTTGATTTTGCTCCTTTCTGACTCAGTCCGCCACCTGGCACCTTTTAGCAAGGTTTGGGAAAATCCCCATTTTTGACTTTTTCGACACTACCGGCCCTGTCTTTTTTTCAAATTTTGCCCGGTTTGGAAAATCCTTCACAATTTTCACAAAACGCCCCAACTGTGCTTGATTTTGCTCGTTTTTCAATCAGCCCGCCCCCTGGCCCCTTTTAGCAAAAATTTGGGAAAATCCAAATTGTTGACTTTTTCGACACTACCGGCCCTGTCTTTTTTTTCAATTTATGCCCGGTTTGGAAAATCCTTCACAATTTTCCCAAAACGCCCCAACTGTGCTTGATTTTGCTCCTTTCTGACTCAGTCCGCACCCCTGGCCCCTTTTAGCAAGGTTTGGGAAAATCCCCATTTTTGACTTTTTCGACACTACCGGCCCTGTCGTTTTTTAAAATTTTTGCCCACTTTGGAAAATCCTTCACAATTTTCACACAACGCCCCAACTGTGCTTGATTTTGCTCCTTTCTTACTTAGTCCGCCCCCCAGGCCCCTTTTAGCAAGGTTTTGGAAAATCCCCATTTTTGACTTTTTCGACACTACCGGCCCTGTCGTTTTTTAAAATTTTTGCCCACTTTGGAAAATCCTTCACAATTTTCACACAACGCCCCAACTGTGCTTGATTTTGCTCCTTTCTTACTTAGTCCGCCCCCCAGGCACCTTTTAGCAAGGTTTTGGAAAATCCCCATTTTTGACTTTTTCGACACTACCGGACCTGTCGTTTTTTTCAAATTTTGCCCGGTTTGGAAAATCCTTCACAATTTTCTCAAAACGCCCCAACTGTGCTTGATTTTGCTCCTTTCTTACTTAGTCCGCCCCCCTGGCCCCTTTTAGCAAGGTTTTGGAAAATCCCCATTTTTGACTTTTTCGACACTACCGGCACTGTCGTTTTTTTCAAATTTTGCCCGGTTTGGAAAATCCTTCACAATTTTTTCAAAACACCCCAACTGTGCTTGATTTTGCTCATTTCTGACTCAGTCCGCCCCCCTGGCCCCTTTTAGCAAGGTTTGGGAAAATCCGCATTTTTGACTTTTTCGACACTACCGGCCCTGTCGTTTTTTTCAATTTTTGCCCACTTTGGAAAATCCTTCACAATTTTCACACAACGCCCCAACTGTGCTTGATTTTGCTCCTTTCTGACTCAGCCCGCCCCCCTGGCCCCTTCTAGCAAGGTTTGGGAAAATCCCCATTTTTGACTTTTTCGACACTACCGGCCCTGTCGTTTTTTTCAATTTTTGCCCACTATGGAAAATCCTTCACAATTTTCACAAAACGCCCCAACTGTGCTTGATTTTGCTCGTTTTTCACTCAGCCCCCCCCTCTGGCCTCTTTAAGCAAATTTTGTGAAAATCCCCATTTTTGACTTTTTCGACACTACCGGCCCTGTCTTTTTTTTCAAATTTTGCCCGGTTTGGAAAATCCTTCACAATTTTCACACAACGCCCCAACTGTGCTTGATTTTGCTCCTTTCTCACTCAGCCCTTCCCCCTGGCCCCTTTTAGCAAGGATTTGGGAAAATCCCCATTTTTGACTTTTTCGACACTACCGGCCCTGTCGTTTTTTTCAAATTTTGCCCGGTTTGGAAAATCCTTCACAATTTTCACAAAACGCCCCAACTGTGCTTGATTTTGCTCCTTTCTTACTTAGTCTGACCCCCAGGCCCCTTTTAGCAAGGTTTTGGAAAATCCCCATTTTTGACTTTTTCGACACTACCGGACCTGTCTTTTTTTCAAATTTTGCCCGGTTTGGAAAATCCTTCACAATTTTCACAAAACGCCCCAACTGTGCTTGATTTTGCTCGTTTTTCAATCAGCCCGCCCCCTGGCCCCTTTTAGCAAAAATTTTGTAAAATCCAAATTTTTGACTTTTTCGACACTACCGGCCCTGTCTTTTTTTTCAATTCATGCCCGGTTTGGAAAATCCTTCAAAATTTTCCCAAAACGCCCCAACTGTGCTTGATTTTGCTCCTTTCTGACTCAGTCCGCACCCCTGGCCCCTTTTAGCAAGGTTTGGGAAAATCCCCATTTTTGACTTTTTCGACACTACCGGCCCTGTCGTTTTTTAAAATTTTTGCCCACTTTGGAAAATCCTTCACAATTTTCACACAACGCCCCAACTGTGCTTGATTTTGCTCATTTCTGACTCAGTCCGCCCCCCTGGCCCCTTTTAGCAAGGTTTGGGAAAATCCGCATTTTTGACTTTTTCGACACTACCGGCCCTGTCGTTTTTTTCAATTTTTGCCCACTTTGGAAAATCCTTCACAATTTTCACACAACGCCCCAACTGTGCTTGATTTTGCTCCTTTCTGACTCAGCCCGCCCCCCTGGCCCCTTTTAGCAAGGTTTGGGAAAATCCCCATTTTTGACTTTTTCGACACTACCGGCCCTGTCGTTTTTTTCAATTTTTGCCCACTATGGAAAATCCTTCACAATTTTCACAAAACGCCCCAACTGTGCTTGATTTTGCTCGTTTTTCACTCAGCCCCCCCCTCTGGCCTCTTTAAGCAAATTTTGTGAAAATCCCCATTTTTGACTTTTTCGACACTACCGGCCCTGTCTTTTTTTTCAAATTTTGCCCGGTTTGGAAAATCCTTCACAATTTTCACACAACGCCCCAACTGTGCTTGATTTTGCTCCTTTCTCACTCAGCCGGCCCCCCTGGCCCCTTTTAGCAAGGATTTGGGAAAATCCCCATTTTTGACTTTTTCGACACTACCGGCCCTGTCGTTTTTTTCAAATTTTGCCCGGTTTGGAAAATCCTTCACAATTTTAACAAAACGCCCCAACTGTGCTTGATTTTGCTCCTTTCTTACTTAGTCTGACCCCCAGGCCCCTTTTAGCAAGGTTTTGGAAAATCCCCATTTTTGACTTTTTCGACACTACCGGACCTGTCTTTTTTTCAAATTTTGCCCGGTTTGGAAAATCCTTCACAATTTTCACAAAACGCCCCAACTGTGCTTGATTTTGCTCGTTTTTCAATCAGCCCGCCCCCTGGCCCCTTTTAGCAAAAATTTTGGAAAATCCAAATTTTTGACTTTTTCGACACTACCGGCCCTGTCTTTTTTTTCAATTCATGCCCGGTTTGGAAAATCCTTCAAAATTTTCCCAAAACGCCCCAACTGTGCTTGATTTTGCTCCTTTCTGACTCAGTCCGCACCCCTGGCCCCTTTTAGCAAGGTTTGGGAAAATCCCCATTTTTGACTTTTTCGACACTACCGGCCCTGTCGTTTTTTAAAATTTTTGCCCACTTTGGAAAATCCTTCACAATTTTCACACAACGCCCCAACTGTGCTTGATTTTGCTCATTTCTGACTCAGTCCGCCCCCCTGGCCCCTTTTAGCAAGGTTTGGGAAAATCCGCATTTTTGACTTTTTCGACACTACCGGCCCTGTTGTTTTTTTCAATTTTTGCCCACGTTGGAAAATCCTTCACAATTTTCCCAAAACGCCCCAACTGTGCTTGATTTTGCTCCTTTCTGACTCAGTCCGCCCCCTGGCACCTTTTAGCAAGGTTTGGGAAAATCCCCATTTTTGACTTTTTCGACACTACCGGCCCTGTCTTTTTTTCAAATTTTGCCCGGTTTGGAAAATCCTTAAAAAATTTCACAAAACGCCCCAACTGTGCTTGATTTTGCTCGTTTTTCAATCAGCCTGCCCCCTGGCCCCATTTAGCAAAAATTTGGGAAAATCCCAATTTTTGACTTTTTCGACACTACCGGCCATGTCATTTTTTTCAAATTTTGCCCACTTTGGAAAATCCTTCACAATTTTCTCAAAACGCCCCAACTGTGCTTGATTTTGCTCCTTTCTGACTCAGTCCGCCCCCCTGGCCCCTTTTAGCAAGGTTTTGGAAAATCCCCATTTTTGACTTTTTCGACACTACCGGCCCTGTCTTTTTTTTCAATTTATGCCCGGTTTGGAAAATCCTTCACAATTTTCCCAAAACGCCCCAACTGTGCTTGATTTTGCTCGTTTTTCAATAAGCCCGCCCCCTGGCCCCTTTTAGCAAAGATTTGGGAAAATCCGCATTTTTGACTTTTTCGACACTACCGGCCCTGTCGTTTTTTTCAAATTTCGCCCGGTTTGGAAAATCCTTCACAATTTTCCCAAAACGCCCCAACTGTGCTTGATTTTGCTCCTTTCTTACTTAGTCCGCCCCCCTGGCCCCTTCTAGAAAGGTTTTGGAAAATCCCCATTTTTGACTTTTTCGACACTACCGGACCTGTCGTTTTTTTCAAATATTGCCCACTTTGGAAAATCCTTCACAATTTTCTCAAAACGCCCCAACTGTGCTTGATTTTGCACATTTCTGACTCAGTCCGCCCCCCTGGCCCCTTTTAGCAAGGTTTTGGAAAATCCCCATTTTTGACTTTTTCGACACTACCGGCCCTGTCTTTTTTTTCAATTTATGCCCGGTTTGGAAAATCCTTCACAATTTTCCCAAAACGCCCCAACTGTGCTTGATTTTGCTCGTTTTTCAATAAGCCCGCCCCCTGGCCCCTTTTAGCAAAGATTTGGGAAAATCCGCATTTTTTACTTTTTCGACACTACCGGCCCTGTCGTTTTTTTCAAATTTCGCCCGGTTTGGAAAATCCTTCACAATTTTCCCAAAACGCCCCAACTGTGCTTGATTTTGCTCCTTTCTTACTTAGTCCGCCCCCCTGGCCCCTTCTAGAAAGGTTTTGGAAAATCCCCATTTTTGACTTTTTCGACACTACCGGACCTGTCGTTTTTTTCAAATATTGCCCACTTTGGAAAATCCTTCACAATTTTCTCAAAACGCCCCAACTGTGCTTGATTTTGCACATTTCTGACTGAGCCCGCCCCCCTGGCCCCTTTTAGCAAGGATTTGGGAAAATCCCCATTTTTGACTTTTTCGACACTACCGGCCCTGTCGTTTTTTTTCAAATTTTGCCCGGTTTGGAAAATCCTTCACAATTTTCCCAAAACGCCCCAACTGTGCTTGATTTTGCTCATTTCTGACTCAGCCCGCCCCCCTGGCCCCTTTTAGCAAGGTTTTGGAAAATCCCCATTTTTGACTTTTTCGACACTACCGGACCTGTCGTTTTTTTCAAATTTTGCCCGGTTTGGAAAATCCTTCACAATTTTCTCAAAACGCCCCAACTGTGCTTGATTTTGCTCATTTCTGACTCAGTCCGCCCCCCTGGCCCCTTTCAGCAAGGTTTGGGAAAATCCCCATTTTTGACTTTTTCGACACTACCGACCCTGTCTTTTTTATCAATTTATGCCCGGTTTGGAAAATCCTTCACAATTTTCCCAAAACGCCCCAACTGTGCTTGATTTTGCTCCTTTCTGACTCAGTCCACCCCCTGGCACCTTTTAGCAAGGTTTGGGAAAATCCCCATTTTTGACTTTTTCGACACTACCGGCCCTGTCGTTTTTTTCAAATTTTGCCCACTTTGGAAAATCCTTCACAATTTTCTCAAAACGCCCCAACTGTGCTTGATTTTGCTCCTTTCTGACTCAGTCCGCCCCCCTGGCCCCTTTTAGCAAGGTTTTGGAAAATCCCCATTTTTGACTTTTTCGACACTACCGGCCCTGTCTTTTTTTTCAATTTATGCCCGGTTTGGAAAATCCTTCACAATTTTCCCAAAACGCCCCAACTGTGCTTGATTTTGCTCGTTTTTCAATAAGCCCGCCCCCTGGCCCCTTTTAGCAAAGATTTGGGAAAATCCGCATTTTTGACTTTTTCGACACTACCGGCCCTGTCGTTTTTTTCAAATTTCGCCCGGTTTGGAAAATCCTTCACAATTTTCCCAAAACGCCCCAACTGTGCTTGATTTTGCTCCTTTCTTACTTAGTCCGCCCCCCTGGCCCCTTCTAGAAAGGTTTTGGAAAATCCCCATTTTTGACTTTTTCGACACTACCGGACCTGTCGTTTTTTTCAAATATTGCCCACTTTGGAAAATCCTTCACAATTTTCTCAAAACGCCCCAACTGTGCTTGATTTTGCACATTTCTGACTGAGCCCGCCCCCCTGGCCCCTTTTAGCAAGGATTTGGGAAAATCCCCATTTTTGACTTTTTCGACACTACCGGCCCTGTCGTTTTTTTTCAAATTTTGCCCGGTTTGGAAAATCCTTCACAATTTTCCCAAAACGCCCCAACTGTGCTTGATTTTGCTCATTTCTGACTCAGCCCGCCCCCCTGGCCCCTTTTAGCAAGGTTTTGGAAAATCTCCATTTTTGACTTTTTCGACACTACCGGACCTGTCGTTTTTTTCAAATTTTGCCCGGTTTGGAAAATCCTTCACAATTTTCTCAAAACGCCCCAACTGTGCTTGATTTTGCTCATTTCTGACTCAGTCCGCCCCCCTGGCCCCTTTTAGCAAGGTTTGGGAAAATCCCCATTTTTGACTTTTTCGACACTACCGGCCCTGTCTTTTTTTTCAAATTTTGCCCACTTTGGAAAATCCTTCACAATTTTCACAAAACGCCCCAACTGTGCTTGATTTTGCTCCTTTCTGACTCAGTCCACCCCCTGGCACCTTTTAGCAAGGTTTGGGAAAATCCCCATTTTTGACTTTTTCGACACTACCGGACCTGTCGTTTTTTTCAAATTTTGCCCGGTTTGGAAAATCCTTCACAATTTTCTCAAAACGCCCCAACTGTGCTTGATTTTGCTCATTTCTGACTCAGTCCGCCCCCCTGGCCCCTTTTAGCAAGGTTTGGGAAAATCCCCATTTTTGACTTTTTCGACACTACCGGCCCTGTCTTTTTTTTCAAATTTTGCCCACTTTGGAAAATCCTTCACAATTTTCACAAAACGCCCCAACTGTGCTTGATTTTGCTCATTTCTGACTCAGTCCGCCCCCTGGCCCCTTTTAGCAAGGTTTTGGAAAATCCCCATTTTGACTTTTTCGACACTACCGGCCCTGTCGTTTTTTTCAATTTTTGTTCACGTTGGAAAATCCTTCACAATTTTCACAAAACGCCCCAACTGTGCTTGATTTTGCTCGTTTTTCAATAAGCCCGCCCCCTGGCCCCTTTTAGCAAAGATTTGTGAAAATCCGCATTTTTGACTTTTTCGACATTACCGGCCCTGTCGTTTTTTTCAAATTTTGCCCGGTTTGGAAAATCCTTCACAATTTTCCCAAAACGCCCCAACTGTGCTTGATTTTGCTCCTTTCTTACTTAGTCCGCCCCCCTGGCCCCTTTTAGCAAGGTTTTGGAAAATCCCCATTTTTGACTTTTTCGACACTACCGGACCTGTCGTTTTTTTCAAATTTTGCCCGGTTTGGAAAATCCTTCACAATTTTCACAAAATGCCCCAACTGTGCTTGATTTTGCTCCTTTCTGACTCAGTCCGCCACCTGGCACCTTTTAGCAAGGTTTGGGAAAATCCCCATTTTTGACTTTTTCGACACTACCGGCCCTGTCTTTTTTTTCAATTTATGCCCGGTTTGGAAAATCCTTCACAATTTTCCCAAAACGCCCCAACTGTGCTTGATTTTGCTCCTTTCTGACTCAGTCCGCACCCCTGGCCCCTTTTAGCAAGGTTTGGGAAAATCCCCATTTTTGACTTTTTCGACACTACCGGCCCTGTCGTTTTTTAAAATTTTTGCCCACTTTGGAAAATCCTTCACAATTTTCACACAACGCCCCAACTGTGCTTGATTTTGCTCCTTTCTTACTTAGTCCGCCCCCCAGGCCCCTTTTAGCAAGGTTTTGGAAAATCCCCATTTTTGACTTTTTCGACACTACCGGCCCTGTCGTTTTTTAAAATTTTTGCCCACTTTGGAAAATCCTTCACAATTTTCACACAACGCCCCAACTGTGCTTGATTTTGCTCCTTTCTTACTTAGTCCGCCTCCCAGGCACCTTTTAGCAAGGTTTTGGAAAATCCCCATTTTTGACTTTTTCGACACTACCGGACCTGTCGTTTTTTTCAAACTTTGCCCGGTTTGGAAAATCCTTCACAATTTTCTCAAAACGCCCCAACTGTGCTTGATTTTGCTCATTTCTGACTCAGTCCGCCCCCCTGGCACCTTTTAGCAAGGTTTGGGAAAATCCCCATTTTTGACTTTTTCGACACTACCGGCCCTGTCTTTTTTTCAAATTTTGCCCGGTTTGGAAAATCCTTCACAATTTTCTCAAAACGCCCCAACTATGCTTGATTTTGCTCCTTTCTGACTCAGTCCACCCCATGGCACCTTTTAGCAAGGTTTGGGAAAATCCCCATTTTTGACTTTTTCGACACTACCGGCCCTGTCGTTTTTTTCAATTTTTGTTCACGTTGGAAAATCCTTCACAATTTTCACAAAACGCCCCAACTGTGCTTGATTTTGCTCGTTTTTCAATAAGCCCGCCCCCTGGCCCCTTTTAGCAAAGATTTGGGAAAATCCGCATTTTTGACTTTTTCGACACTACCGGCCCTGTCGTTTTTTTCAAATTTTGCCCGGTTTGGAAAATCCTTCACAATTTTCCCAAAACGCCCCAACTGTGCTTGATTTTGCTCATTTCTGACTCAGTCCGCCCCCCTGGCCCTTTTTAGCAAGGTTCGTGAAAATCCCATTTTTGACTTTTTCGACACTACCGGCCCTGTCGTTTTTTTCAATTTTTGCCCACGTTGGAAAATCCTTCACAATTTTCCCAAAACGCCCCAACTGTGCTTGATTTTGCTCCTTTCTGACTCAGTCCGCCACCTGGCACCTTTTAGCAAGGTTTGGGAAAATCCCCATTTTTGACTTTTTCGACACTACCGGCCCTGTCGTTTTTCAAATTTTGTCCGGTTTGGAAAATCCTTCACAATTTTCACAAAACGCCCCAACTGTGCTTGATTTTGCTCGTTTTTCAATCAGCCCGCCCCCTGGCCCCTTTTAGCAAAAATTTGGGAAAATCCAAATTTTTGACTTTTTCGACACTACCGGCCCTGTCTTTTTTTTCAATTTATGCCCGGTTTGGAAAATCCTTCACAATTTTCACAAAACGCCCCAACTGTGCTTGATTTTGCTCCTTTCTGACTCAGTCCGCACCCCTGGCCCCTTTTAGCAAGGTTTGGGAAAATCCCCATTTTTGACTTTTTCGACACTACCGGCCCTGTCGTTTTTTAAAATTTTTGCCCACTTTGGAAAATCCTTCACAATTTTCACACAACGCCCCAACTGTGCTTGATTTTGCTCCTTTCTTACTTAGTCCGCCCCCCAGGCCCCTTTTAGCAAGGTTTTGGAAAATCCCCATTTTTGACTTTTTCGACACTACCGGCCCTGTCGTTTTTTAAAATTTTTGCCCACTTTGGAAAATCCTTCACAATTTTCACACAACGCCCCAACTGTGCTTGATTTTGCTCCTTTCTTACTTAGTCCGCCTCCCAGGCACCTTTTAGCAAGGTTTTGGAAAATCCCCATTTTTGACTTTTTCGACACTACCGGACCTGTCGTTTTTTTCAAACTTTGCCCGGTTTGGAAAATCCTTCACAATTTTCTCAAAACGCCCCAACTGTGCTTGATTTTGCTCATTTCTGACTCAGTCCGCCCCCCTGGCACCTTTTAGCAAGGTTTGGGAAAATCCCCATTTTTGACTTTTTCGACACTACCGGCCCTGTCTTTTTTTCAAATTTTGCCCGGTTTGGAAAATCCTTCACAATTTTCTCAAAACGCCCCAACTATGCTTGATTTTGCTCCTTTCTGACTCAGTCCACCCCATGGCACCTTTTAGCAAGGTTTGGGAAAATCCCCATTTTTGACTTTTTCGACACTACCGGCCCTGTCGTTTTTTTCAATTTTTGTTCACGTTGGAAAATCCTTCACAATTTTCACAAAACGCCCCAACTGTGCTTGATTTTGCTCGTTTTTCAATAAGCCCGCCCCCTGGCCCCTTTTAGCAAAGATTTGGGAAAATCCGCATTTTTGACTTTTTCGACACTACCGGCCCTGTCGTTTTTTTCAAATTTTGCCCGGTTTGGAAAATCCTTCACAATTTTCCCAAAACGCCCCAACTGTGCTTGATTTTGCTCATTTCTGACTCAGTCCGCCCCCCTGGCCCTTTTTAGCAAGGTTCGTGAAAATCCCATTTTTGACTTTTTCGACACTACCGGCCCTGTCGTTTTTTTCAATTTTTGCCCACGTTGGAAAATCCTTCACAATTTTCCCAAAACGCCCCAACTGTGCTTGATTTTGCTCCTTTCTGACTCAGTCCGCCACCTGGCACCTTTTAGCAAGGTTTGGGAAAATCCCCATTTTTGACTTTTTCGACACTACCGGCCCTGTCGTTTTTCAAATTTTGTCCGGTTTGGAAAATCCTTCACAATTTTCACAAAACGCCCCAACTGTGCTTGATTTTGCTCGTTTTTCAATCAGCCCGCCCCCTGGCCCCTTTTAGCAAAAATTTGGGAAAATCCAAATTTTTGACTTTTTCGACACTACCGGCCCTGTCTTTTTTTTCAATTTATGCCCGGTTTGGAAAATCCTTCACAATTTTCACAAAACGCCCCAACCGTGCTTGATTTTGCTCGTTTTTCACGCAGCCCCCCCCCCTCTGGCCTCTTTAAGCAAATTTTGTGAAAATCCCTATTTTTGACTTTTTCGACACTACCGGCCCTGTCGTTTTTTTCAAATTTTGCCCGGTTTGGAAAATCCTTCACAATTTTCACACAACACCCCAACTGTGCTTGATTTTGCTCCTTTCTCACTCAGCCCGCCCCCCTGGCCCCTTTTAGCAAGGATTTGGGAAAATCCCCATTTTTGACTTTTTCGACACTACCGGCCCTGTCTTTTTTTTCAAATTTTGCCCGGTTTGGAAAATCCTTCACAATTTTCCCAAAACGCCCCAACTGTGCTTGATTTTGCTCCTTTCTTACTTAGTCCGCCCCCCTGGCCCCTTTTAGCAAGGTTTTGGAAAATCCCCATTTTTGACTTTTTCGACACTACCGGCCCTGTCGTTTTTTTCAAATTTTGCCCGGTTTGGAAAATCCTTCACAATTTTCTCAAAACGCCCCAACTGTGCTTGATTTTGCTCATTTCTGACTCAGTCCGCCCCCCTGGCCCCTTTTAGCAAGGTTTGGGAAAATCCCCATTTTTGACTTTTTCGACACTACCGGCCCTGTCTTTTTTTTCAAATTTTGCCCGGTTTGGAAAATCCTTCACAATTTTCACAAAACGCCCCAACTGTGCTTGATTTTGCTCCTTTCTGACTCAGTCCACCCCCTGGCACCTTTTAGCAAGGTTTGGGAAAATCCCCATTTTTGACTTTTTCGACACTACCGCCCCTGTCGTTTTTTTCAATTTTTGCCCTCTTTGGAAAATCCTTCACAATTTTCACAAAACGCCCCAACTGTGCTTGATTTTGCTCGTTTTTCAATAAGCCCGCCCCCTGGCCCCTTTTAGCAAAGATTTGGGAAAATCCGCATTTTTGACTTTTTCGACACTACCGGCCCTGTCGTTTTTTTTCGAATTTTGCCCGGTTTGGAAAATCCTTCACAATTTTCCCAAAACGCCCCAACTGTGCTTGATTTTGCTCCTTTCTTACTTAGTCCGCCCCATGGCCCCTTTTAGCAAGGTTTTGGAAAATCCCCATTTTTGACTTTTTCGACACTACCGGCCCTGTCGTTTTCTTCAATTTTTGTTCACGTTGGAAAATCCTTCACAATTTTCCCAAAACGCCCCAACTGTGCTTGATTTTGCTCCTTTTTCAATAAGCCCGCCCCCTGGCCCCTTTTAGCAAAGATTTGGGATAATCCGCATTTTTGACTTTTTCGACACTACCGGCCCTGTCGTTTTTTTCAAATTTTGCCCGGTTTGGAAAATCCTTCACAATTTTCCCAAAACGCCCTAACTGTGCTTGATTTTGCTCCTTTCTCACTTAGTCCGCCCCCCTGGCCCCTTTTAGCAAGGTTTTGGAAAATCCCCATTTTTGACTTTTTCGACACTACCGGACCTGTCGTTTTTTTCAAATTTTGCCCGGTTTGGAAAATCCTTCACAATTTTCTCAAAACGCCCCAACTGTGCTTGATTTTGCTCATTTCTGACTCAGTCCGCCCCCCTGGCCCCTTTTAGCAAGGTTTGGGAAAATCCGCATTTTTGACTTTTTCGACACTACCGGCCCTGTCTTTTTTTTCTAATTTTACCCGGTTTGGAAAATCCTTCACAATTTTCCCAAAACGCCCCAACTGTGCTTGATTTTGCTCCTTTCTGACTCAGTCCGCCCCCCTGGCCCGTTTTAGCAAGGTTTGGGAAAATCCCAATTTTTGACTTTTTCGACACTACCGGACCTGTCGTTTTTTTCAATTTTTGCCCTCTTTGGAAAATCCTTCACAATTTTCACAAAACGCCCCAACTGTGCTTGATTTTGCTCCTTTTTCACCCAGCCCCCCCCTCTGGCCTCTTTAAGCAAAGTTTGGGAAAATCCCCATTTTTGACTTTTTCGACACTACCGGCACTGTCGTTTTTTTCAAATTTTGCCCGGTTTGGAAAATCCTTCACAATTTTCCCAAAACGCCCCAACTGTGCTTGATTTTGCTCCTTTCTTACTTAGTCCGCCCCCCTGGCCCCTTTTAGCAAGGTTTTGGAAAATCCCCATTTTTGACTTTTTCGACACTACCGGACCTGTCGTTTTTTTCAAATTTTGCCCGGTTTGGAGAATCCTTCACAATTTTCTCAAAACGCCCCAACTGTGCTTGATTTTGCTCATTTCTGACTCAGTCCGCCCCCCTGGCCCCTTTTAGCAAGGTTTGGGAAAATCCGCATTTTTGACTTTTTCGACACTACCGGCCCTGTCGTTTTTTTCAATTTTTGCCCACGTTGGAAAATCCTTCACAATTTTCCCAAAACGCCCCAACTGTGCTTGATTTTGCTCCTTTCTGACTCAGTCCGCCCCCCTGGCCCCTTTTAGCAAGGTTTGGGAAAATCCCCATTTTTGACTTTTTCGACACTACCGGCCCTGTCTTTTTTTTCAAATTTTACCCGGTTTGGAAAATCCTTCACAATTTTCCCAAAACGCCCCAACTGTGCTTGATTTTGCTCCTTTCTGACTCAGTCCGCCCCTCTGGCCCGTTTTAGCAAGGTTTGGGAAAATCCCAATTTTTGACTTTATCGACACTACCGGACCTGTAATTTTTTTCAATTTTTGCCCTCTTTGGAAAATCCTTCACAATTTTCACAAAACGCCCCAACTGTGCTTGATTTTGCTCCTTTTTCACCCAGCCCCCCCCTCTGTCATCTTTAAGCAAAGTTTGGGAAAATCCCCATTTTTGACTTTTTCGACACTACCGGCACTGTCGTTTTTTTCAATTTTTGCCCACTTTGGAAAATCCTTCACAATTTTCACAAAACGCCCCAACTGTGCTTGATTTTGCTCGTTTTTCAATAAGCCCGCCCCCTGGCCCCTTTTAGCAAAGATTTGGGAAAATCCGCATTTTTGACTTTTTCGACACTACCGGCCCTGTCGTTTTTTTCAATTTTTGCCCACTATGGAAAATCCGTCACAATTTTCACAAAACGCCCCAACCGTGCTTGATTTTGCTCGTTTTTCACGCAGCCCCCCCCCCTCTGGCCTCTTTAAGCAAATTTTGTGAAAATCCCCATTTTTGACTTTTTCGACACTACCGGCCCTGTCGTTTTTTTCAAATTTTGCCCGGTTTGGAAAATCCTTCACAATTTTCACACAACGCCCCAACTGTGCTTGATTTTGCTCCTTTCTCACTCAGCCCGCCCCCCTGGCCCCGTTTAGCAAGGTTTGGGAAAATCCCCATTTTTGACTTTTTCGACACTACCGGCCCTGTCTTTTTTTCAAATTTTACCCGGTTTGGAAAATCCTTCACCATTTTCACAAAACGCCCCAACTGTGCTTGATTTTGCTCGTTTTTCAATAAGCCCGCCCCCTGGCCCCTTTTAGCAAAGATTTGGGAAAATCCCCATTTTTGACTTTTTCGACACTACCGGCCCTGTCGTTTTTTTCAAATTTTGCCCGGTTTGGAAAATCCTTCACAATTTTCCCAAAACGCCCCAACTGTGCTTGATTTTGCTCCTTTCTTACTTAGTCCGCCCCCCTGGCCCCTTTTAGCAAGGTTTTGGAAAATCCCCATTTTTGACTTTTTCGACACTACCGGCCCTGTCGTTTTTTTCAAATTTTGCCCGGTTTGGAAAATCCTTCACAATTTTCACAAAACGCCCCAACTGTGCTTGATTTTGCTCGTTTTTCACTCAGCCCCCCCCTCTTGCCTCTTTAAGCAAATCTTGTGAAAATCCCCATTTTTGACTTTTTCGACACTACCGACCCTGTCTTTTTTTTTTAATTTATGCCCGGTTTGGAAAATCCTTCAAAATTTTCCCAAAACGCCCCAACTGTGCTTGATTTTGCTCCTTTCTGACTCAGTCCGCACCCCTGGCCCCTTTTAGCAAGGTTTGGGAAAATCCCCATTTTTGACTTTTTCGACACTACCGGCCCTGTCGTTTTTTAAAATTTTTGCCCACTTTGGAAAATCCTTCACAATTTTCACACAACGCCCCAACTGTGCTTGATTTTGCTCCTTTCTGACTCAGTCCAACCCCTGGCACCTTTTAGCAAGGTTTGTAAAAATCCCCATTTTTGACTTTTTCGACACTACCGGCCCTGTCGTTTTTTTCAATTTTTGCCCACGTTGGAAAATCCTTCACAATTTTCCCAAAACGCCCCAACTGTGCTTGATTTTGCTCCTTTCTGACTCAGTCCGCCCCCTGGCACCTTTTAGCAAAGTTTGTGAAAATCCCCATTTTTGACTTTTTCGACACTACCGGCACTGTCGTTTTTTTCATATTTTGCCCGGTTTGGAAAATCCTTCACAATTTTCCCAAAACGCCCCAACTGTGCTTGATTTTGCTCCTTTCTGACTCAGTCCGCCCCCTGGCACCTTTTAGCAAAGTTTGTGAAAATCCCCATTTTTGACTTTTTCGACACTACCGGCCCTGTCTTTTTTTTCAAATTTTACCCGGTTTGGAAAATCCTTCACAATTTTCACAAAACGCCCCAACTGTGCTTGATTTTGCTCGTTTATCAATCAGCCCGCCCCCTGGCCCCTTTTAGCAAAAATTTGGGAAAATCCCAATTTTTGACTTTATCGACACTACCGGACCTGTCGTTTTTTTCAAATTTTGCCCGGTTTGGAAAATCCTTCACAATTTTCCCAAAACGCCCCAACTGTGCTTGATTTTGCTCCTTTCTGACTCAGTCCGCCCCCCTGGCCCCTTTTAGCAAGGTTTGGGAAAATCCCCATTTTTGACTTTTTCGACACTACCGGCCCTGTCTTTTTTTAAAAATTTTGCCCACTTTGGAAAATCCTTCACAATTTTCACACAACGCCCCAACTGTGCTTGATTTTGCTCCTTTCTTACTTAGTCCGCCCCCCAGGCCCCTTTTAGCAAGGTTTTGGAAAATCCCCATTTTTGACTTTTTCGACACTACCGGACCTGTCGTTTTTTTCAAATTTTGCCCGGTTTGGAAAATCCTTCACAATTTTCTCAAAACGCCCCAACTGTGCTTGATTTTGCTCATTTCTGACTCAGTCCGCACCCCTGGCCCCTTTTAGCAAGGTTTGGGAAAATCCGCATTTTTGACTTTTTCGACACTACCGGCCCTGTCGTTTTTTTCAATTTTTGCCCACGTTGGAAAATCCTTCACAATTTTCCCAAAACGCCCCAACTGTGCTTGATTTTGCTCCTTTCTGACTCAGTCTGCCCCCTGGCACCTTTTAGCAAGGTTTGGGAAAATCCCCATTTTTGACTTTTTCGACACTACCGGCCCTGTCTTTTTTTCAAATTTTGCCCGGTTTGGAAAATCCTTCACAATTTTCACAAAACGCCCCAACTGTGCTTGATTTTGCTCCTTTCTGACTCAGTCCACCCCCTGGCACCTTTTAGCAAGGTTTGTGAAAATCCCATTTTTGACTTTTTTGACACTACCGGCCCTGTCGTTTTTTTCAATTTTTGCCCACTTTGGAAAATCCTTCACAATTTTCACAAAACGTCCCAACTGTGCTTGATTTTGCTCCTTTTTCACCCAGCCCCCCCCTCTGGCCTCTTTAAGCAAAGTTTGTGAAAATCCCCATTTTTGACTTTTTCGACACTACCGGCCCTGTCTTTTTTTTCAAATTTTACCCGGTTTGGAAAATCCTTCACAATTTTCACAAAACGCCCCAACTGTGCTTGATTTTGCTCGTTTATCAATCAGCCCGCCCCCTGGCCCCTTTTAGCAAAAATTTGGGAAAATCCCAATTTTTGACTTTATCGACACTACCGGACCTGTCGTTTTTTTCAAATTTTGCCCGGTTTGGAAAATCCTTCACAATTTTCCCAAAACGCCCCAACTGTGCTTGATTTTGCTCCTTTCTGACTCAGTCCGCCCCCCTGGCCCCTTTTAGCAAGGTTTGGGAAAATCCCCATTTTTGACTTTTTCGACACTACCGGCCCTGTCTTTTTTTTCAATTTATGCCCGGTTTGGAAAATCCTTCACAATTTTCCCAAAACGCCCCAACTGTGCTTGATTTTGCTCCTTTCTGACTCAGTCCGCACCCCTGGCCCCTTTTAGCAAGGTTTGGGAAAATCCCCATTTTTGACTTTTTCGACACTACCGGCCCTGTCTTTTTTTAAAAATTTTGCCCACTTTGGAAAATCCTTCACAATTTTCTCAAAACGCCCCAACTGTGCTTGATTTTGCTCCTTTCTGACTCAGTCCACCCCCTGGCACCTTTTAGCAAGGTTTGTGAAAATCCCATTTTTGACTTTTTTGACACTACCGGCCCTGTCGTTTTTTTCAATTTTTGCCCACTTTGGAAAATCCTTCACAATTTTCACAAAACGTCCCAACTGTGCTTGATTTTGCTCCTTTTTCACCCAGCCCCCCCCTCTGGCCTCTTTAAGCAAAGTTTGTGAAAATCCCCATTTTTGACTTTTTCGACACTACCGGCACTGTCGTTTTTTTCAAATTTTGCCCGGTTTGGAAAATCCTTCACAATTTTCCCAAAACGCCCCAACTGTGCTTGATTTTGCTCCTTTCTGACTCAGTCCGCCCCCCTGGCCCCTTTTAGCAAGGTTTGGGAAAATCCCCATTTTTGACTTTTTCGACACTACCGGCCCTGTCTTTTTTTTCAAATTTTACCCGGTTTGGAAAATCCTTCACAATTTTCACAAAACGCCCCAACTGTGCTTGATTTTGCTCGTTTATCAATCAGCCCGCCCCCTGGCCCCTTTTAGCAAAAATTTGGGAAAATCCCAATTTTTGACTTTATCGACACTACCGGACCTGTCGTTTTTTTCAAATTTTGCCCGGTTTGGAAAATCCTTCACAATTTTCCCAAAACGCCCCAACTGTGCTTGATTTTGCTCCTTTCTGACTCAGTCCGCCCCCCTGGCCCCTTTTAGCAAGGTTTGGGAAAATCCCCATTTTTGACTTTTTCGACACTACCGGCCCTGTCTTTTTTTAAAAATTTTGCCCACTTTGGAAAATCCTTCACAATTTTCACACAACGCCCCAACTGTGCTTGATTTTGCTCCTTTCTTACTTAGTCCGCCCCCCAGGCCCCTTTTAGCAAGGTTTTGGAAAATCCCCATTTTTGACTTTTTCGACACTACCGGACCTGTCGTTTTTTTCAAATTTTGCCCGGTTTGGAAAATCCTTCACAATTTTCTCAAAACGCCCCAACTGTGCTTGATTTTGCTCATTTCTGACTCAGTCCGCCCCCCTGGCCCCTTTTAGCGAGGTTTGGGAAAATCCGCATTTTTGACTTTTTCGACACTACCGGCCCTGTCGTTTTTTTCAATTTTTGCCCACGTTGGAAAATCCTTCACAATTTTCCCAAAACGCCCCAACTGTGCTTGATTTTGCTCGTTTTTCATTCAGCCCCCCCCTCTTGCCTCTTTAAGCAAATTTTGTGAAAATCCCCATTTTTGACTTTTTCGACACTACCGACCCTGTCTTTTTTTTTCAATTTATGCCCGGTTTGGAAAATCCTTCAAAATTTTCCCAAAACGCCCCAACTGTGCTTGATTTTGCTCCTTTCTGACTCAGTCCGCACCCCTGGCCCCTTTTAGCAAGGTTTGGGAAAATCCCCATTTTTGACTTTTTCGACACTACCGGCCCTGTTGTTTTTTAAAATTTTTGCCCACTTTGGAAAATCCTTCACAATTTTCACACAACGCCCCAACTGTGCTTGATTTTGCTCCTTTCTGACTCAGTCCACCCCCTGGCACCTTTTAACAAGGTTTGTAAAAATCCCCATTTTTGACTTTTTCGACACTACCGGCCCTGTCGTTTTTTTCAATTTTTGCCCACGTTGGAAAATCCTTCACAATTTTCCCAAAACACCCCAACTGTGCTTGATTTTGCTCCTTTCTGACTCAGTCCGCCCCCTGGCACCTTTTAGCAAAGTTTGGGAAAATCCCCATTTTTGACTTTTTCGACACTACCGGCACTGTCGTTTTTTTCAAATTTTGCCCGGTTTAAAAAATCCTTCACAATTTTCCCAAAACGCCCCAACTGTGCTTGATTTTGCTCCTTTCTGACTCAGTCCGCCCCCCTGGCCCCTTTTAGCAAGGTTTGGGAAAATCCCCATTTTTGACTTTTTCGACACTACCGGCCCTGTCTTTTTTTTCAAATTTTACCCGGTTTGGAAAATCCTTCACAATTTTCCCAAAACGCCCCAACTGTGCTTGATTTTGCTCCTTTCTGACTCAGTCCGCCCCTGGCACCTTTTAGCAAAGTTTGGGAAAATCCCCATTTTTGACTTTTTCGACACTACCGGCACTGTCGTTTTTTTCAAATTTTGCACTGTTTGGAAAATCCTTCACAATTTTCACAAAACGCCCCAACTGTGCTTGATTTTGCTCGTTTTTCAATCAGCCCGCCCCCTGGCCCCTTTTAGCAAAAATTTGGGAAAATCCCAATTTTTGACTTTTTCGACACTACCGGACCTGTCGTTTTTTTCAAATTTTGCCCACTTTGGAAAATCCTTCACAATTTTCTCAAAACGCCCCAACTGTGCTTGATTTTGCTCCTTTCTGACTCAGTCCACCCCCTGGCACCTTTTAGCAAGGTTTGTGAAAATCCCATTTTTGACTTTTTTGACACTACCGGCCCGGCCCTGTTGTTTTTTAAAATTTTTGCCCACTTTGGAAAATCCTTCACAATTTTCACACAACGCCCCAACTGTGCTTGATTTTGCTCCTTTCTGACTCAGTCCACCCCCTGGCACCTTTTAACAAGGTTTGTAAAAATCCCCATTTTTGACTTTTTCGACACTACCGGCCCTGTCGTTTTTTTCAATTTTTGCCCACGTTGGAAAATCCTTCACAATTTTCCCAAAACGCCCCAACTGTGCTTGATTTTGCTCCTTTCTGACTCAGTCCGCCCCCTGGCACCTTTTAGCAAAGTTTGGGAAAATCCCCATTTTTGACTTTTTCGACACTACCGGCACTGTCGTTTTTTTCAAATTTTGCCCGGTTTAAAAAATCCTTCACAATTTTCCCAAAACGCCCCAACTGTGCTTGATTTTGCTCCTTTCTGACTCAGTCCGCCCCCCTGGCCCCTTTTAGCAAGGTTTGGGAAAATCCCCATTTTTGACTTTTTCGACACTACCGGCCCTGTCTTTTTTTTCAAATTTTACCCGGTTTGGAAAATCCTTCACAATTTTCCCAAAACGCCCCAACTGTGCTTGATTTTGCTCCTTTCTGACTCAGTCCGCCCCTGGCACCTTTTAGCAAAGTTTGGGAAAATCCCCATTTTTGACTTTTTCGACACTACCGGCACTGTCGTTTTTTTCAAATTTTGCACTGTTTGGAAAATCCTTCACAATTTTCACAAAACGCCCCAACTGTGCTTGATTTTGCTCGTTTTTCAATCAGCCCGCCCCCTGGCCCCTTTTAGCAAAAATTTGGGAAAATCCCAATTTTTGACTTTTTCGACACTACCGGACCTGTCGTTTTTTTCAAATTTTGCCCACTTTGGAAAATCCTTCACAATTTTCTCAAAACGCCCCAACTGTGCTTGATTTTGCTCCTTTCTGACTCAGTCCACCCCCTGGCACCTTTTAGCAAGGTTTGTGAAAATCCCATTTTTGACTTTTTTGACACTACCGGCCCTGTCGTTTTTTTCAATTTTTGCCCACTTTGGAAAATCCTTCACAATTTTCACAAAACATCCCAACTGTGCTTGATTTTGCTCCTTTTTCACCCAGCCCCCCCCTCTGGCCTCTTTAAGCAAAGTTTGTGAAAATCCCCATTTTTGACTTTTTCGACACTACCGGCACTGTCGTTTTTTTCATATTTTGCCCGGTTTGGAAAATCCTTCACAATTTTCCCAAAACGCCCCAACTGTGCTTGATTTTGCTCCTTTCTGACTCAGTCCGCCCCCCTGGCCCCTTTTAGCAAGGTTTGGGAAAATCCCCATTTTTGACTTTTTCGACACTACCGGCCCTGTCTTTTTTTTCAAATTTTACCCGGTTTGGAAAATCCTTCACAATTTTCACAAAACGCCCCAACTGTGCTTGATTTTGCTCGTTTATCAATCAGCCCGCCCCCTGGCCCCTTTTAGCAAAAATTTGGGAAAATCCCAATTTTTGACTTTATCGACACTACCGGACCTGTCGTTTTTTTAAAATTTTGCCCGGTTTGGAAAATCCTTCACAATTTTCCCAAAACGCCCCAACTGTGCTTGATTTTGCTCCTTTCTGACTCAGTCCGCCCCCCTGGCCCCTTTTAGCAAGGTTTGGGAAAATCCCCATTTTTGACTTTTTCGACACTACCGGCCCTGTCTTTTTTTTTTCAATTTATGCCCGGTTTGGAAAATCCTTCACAATTTTCCCAAAACGCCCCAACTGTGCTTGATTTTGCTCCTTTCTGACTCAGTCCGCATCCCTGGCCCCTTTTAGCAAGGTTTGGGAAAATCCCCATTTTTGACTTTTTCGACACTACCGGCCCTGTCTTTTTTTAAAAATTTTGCCCACTTTGGAAAATCCTTCACAATTTTCACACAACGCCCCAACTGTGCTTGATTTTGCTCCTTTCTTACTTAGTCCGCCCCCCAGGCCCCTTTTAGCAAGGTTTTGGAAAATCCCCATTTTTGAATTTTTCGACACTACCGGCCCTGTCTTTTTTTCAAATTTTGCCCGGTTTGGAAAATCCTTCACAATTTTCACAAAATGCACCAACTGTGCTTGATTTTGCTCGTTTTTCAATCAGCCCGCCCCCTGGCCCCTTTTAGCAAAAATTTTGGAAAATCCCAATTTTTGACTTTTTCGACACTACCGGACCTTTCGTTTTTTTCAAATTTTGCCCGGTTTGGACAATCCTTCACAATTTTCCCAAAACGCCCCAACTGTGCTTGATTTTGCTCCTTTCTGACTCAGTCCGCCCCCCTGGCCCCTTTTAGCAAGGTTTGGGAAAATCCCCATTTTTGACTTTTTCGACACTACCGGCCCTGTCTTTTTTTTCAATTTATGCCCGGTTTGGAAAATCCTTCACAATTTTCCCAAAACGCCCCAACTGTGCTTGATTTTGCTCCTTTCTGACTCAGTCCGCACCCCTGGCCCCTTTTAGCAAGGTTTGGGAAAATCCCCATTTTTGACTTTTTCGACACTACCGGCCCTGTCGTTTTTTAAAATTTTTGCCCGGTTTGGAAAATCCTTCACAATTTTCTCAAAACGCACCAACTGTGCTTGATTTTGCTCGTTTTTCAATCAGCCCGCCCCCTGGCCCCTTTTAGCAAAAATTTGGGAAAATCCCAATTTTTGACTTTTTCGACACTACCGGACCTGTCGTTTTTTTCAAATTTTGCCCACTTTGGAAAATCCTTCACAATTTTCTCAAAACGCCCCAACTGTGCTTGATTTTGCTCCTTTCTGACTCAGTCCACCCCCTGGCACCTTTTAGCAAGGTTTGTGAAAATCCCATTTTTGACTTTTTTGACACTACCGGCCCTGTCGTTTTTTTCAATTTTTGCCCACTTTGGAAAATCCTTCACAATTTTCACAAAACGTCCCAACTGTGCTTGATTTTGCTCCTTTTTCACCCAGCCCCCCCCTCTGGCCTCTTTAAGCAAAGTTTGTGAAAATCCCCATTTTTGACTTTTTCGACACTACCGGCACTGTCGTTTTTTTCATATTTTGCCCGGTTTGGAAAATCCTTCACAATTTTCTCAAAACGCCCCAACTGTGCTTGATTTTGCTCATTTCTGACTTAGTCTGCCCCCTGGCACCTTTTAGCAAGGTTTGGGAAAATCCCCATTTTTGACTTTTTCGACACTACCGGCCCTGTCTTTTTTTCAAATTTTGCCCGGTTTGGAAAATCCTTCACAATTTTCACAAAACGCCCCAACTGTGCTTGATTTTGCTCGTTTTTCAATCAGCCCGCCCCCTGGCCCCTTTTAGCAAAAATTTGGGAAAATCCCAATTTTTGACTTTTTCGACACTACCGGACCTGTCTTTTTTTTCAAATTTTGCCCGGTTTGGAAAATCCTTCACAATTTTCCCAAAACGCCCCAACTGTGCTTGATTTTGCTCCTTTCTGACTCAGTCCGCCCCCCTGGCCCCTTTTAGCAAGGTTTGGGAAAATCCCCATTTTTGACTTTTTCGACACTACCGGCCCTGTCTTTTTTTTCAATTTATGCCCACGTTGGAAAATCCTTCACAATTTTCCCAAAACGCCCCAACTGTGCTTGATTTTGCTCCTTTCTGACTCAGTCCGCCCCCTGGCACCTTTTAGCAAGGTTTGGGAAAATCCCCATTTTTGACTTTTTCGACACTACCGGCCCTGTCTTTTTTTCAAATTTTGCCCGGTTTGGAAAATCCTTCACAATTTTCACAAAACGCCCCAACTGTGCTTGATTTTGCTCGTTTTTCAATCAGCCCGCCCCCTGGCCCCTTTTAGCAAAAATTTGGGAAAATCCCAATTTTTGACTTTTTCGACACTACCGGACCTGTCGTTTTTTTCAAATTTTGCCCGGTTTGGACAATCCTTCACAATTTTCCCAAAACGCCCCAACTGTGCTTGATTTTGCTCCTTTCTGACTCAGTCCGCCCCCCTGGCCCCTTTTAGCAAGGTTTGGGAAAATCCCCATTTTTGACTTTTTCGACACTACCGGCCCTGTCTTTTTTTTCAATTTATGCCCGGTTTGGAAAATCCTTCACAATTTTCCCAAAACGCCCCAACTGTGCTTGATTTTGCTCCTTTCTGACTCAGTCCGCCCCCCTGGCCCCTTTTAGCAAGGTTTGGGAAAATCCCCATTTTGACTTTTTCGACACTACCAGCCCTGTCGTTTTTTAAAATTTTTGCCCACTTTGGAAAATCCTTCACAATTTTCACACAACGCCCCAACTGTGCTTGATTTTGCTCCTTTCTTACTTAGTCTGCCCCCCAGGCCCCTTTTAGCAAGGTTTTGGAAAATCCCCATTTTTGACTTTTTCGACACTACCGGACCTGTCGTTTTTTTCAAATTTTGCCCGGTTTGGAAAATCCTTCACAATTTTCTCAAAACGCCCCAACTGTGCTTGATTTTGCTATTTCTGACTTAGTCTGCCCCCTGGCACCTTTTAGCAAGGTTTGGGAAAATCCCCATTTTTGACTTTTTCGACACTACCGGCCCTGTCTTTTTTTCAAATTTTGCCCGGTTTGGAAAATCCTTCACAATTTTCACAAAACGCCCCAACTGTGCTTGATTTTGCTCGTTTTTCAATCAGCCCGCCCCCTGGCCCCTTTTAGCAAAAATTTGGGAAAATCCCAATTTTTGACTTTTTCGACACTACCGGACCTGTCTTTTTTTTCAAATTTTGCCCGGTTTGGAAAATCCTTCACAATTTTCCCAAAACGCCCCAACTGTGCTTGATTTTGCTCCTTTCTGACTCAGTCCGCCCCCCTGGCCCCTTTTAGCAAGGTTTGGGAAAATCCCCATTTTTGACTTTTTCGACACTACCGGCCCTGTCTTTTTTTTCAATTTATGCCCACGTTGGAAAATCCTTCACAATTTTCCCAAAACGCCCCAACTGTGCTTGATTTTGCTCCTTTCTGACTCAGTCCGCCCCCTGGCACCTTTTAGCAAGGTTTGGGAAAATCCCCATTTTTGACTTTTTCGACACTACCGGCCCTGTCTTTTTTTCAAATTTTGCCCGGTTTGGAAAATCCTTCACAATTTTCACAAAACGCCCCAACTGTGCTTGATTTTGCTCGTTTTTCAATCAGCCCGCCCCCTGGCCCCTTTTAGCAAAAATTTGGGAAATCCGCATTTTTGACTTTTTCGACACTACCGGACCTGTCGTTTTTTTCAAATTTTGCCCACTTTGGAAAATCCTTCACAATTTTCTCAAAACGCCCCAACTGTGCTTGATTTTGCTCCTTTTTCACCCAGCCCCCCCCCTCTGGCCTCTTTAAGCAAAGTTTGGGAAAATCCCCATTTTTGACTTTTTCGACACTACCGGCACTGTCGTTTTTTTCAAATTTTGCCCGGTTTGGAAAATCCTTCACAATTTTCCCAAAACGCCCCAACTGTGCTTGATTTTGCTCCTTTCTGACTCAGTCCGCCCCCTGGCACCTTTTAGCAAGGTTTGGGAAAATCCCCATTTTTGACTTTTTCGACACTACCGGCCCTGTCTTTTTTTCAAATTTTGCCCTGTTTGGAAAATCCTTCACAATTTTCACAAAACGCCCCAACTGTGCTTGATTTTGCTCCTTTCTGACTCAGTCCGCCCCTGGCACCTTTTAGCAAAGTTTGGGAAAATCCCCATTTTTGACTTTTTCGACACTACCGGCACTGTCGTTTTTTTCAAATTTTGCCCACTTTGGAAAATCCTTCACAATTTTCTCAAAACGCCCCAACTGTGCTTGATTTTGCTCCTTTCTGACTCAGTCCACCCCCTGGCACCTTTTAGCAAGGTTTGTGAAAATCCCATTTTTGACTTTTTTGACACTACCGGCCCTGTCGTTTTTTTCAATTTTTGCCCACTTTGGAAAATCCTTCACAATTTTCACAAAACGTCCCAACTGTGCTTGATTTTGCTCCTTTTTCACCCAGCCCCCCCCTCTGGCCTCTTTAAGTAAAGTTTGTGAAAATCCCCATTTTTGACTTTTTCGACACTACCGGCACTGTCGTTTTTTTCATATTTTGCTCGGTTTGGAAAATCCTTCACAATTTTCCCAAAACGCCCCAACTGTGCTTGATTTTGCTCCTTTCTGACTCAGTCCGCACCCCTGGCCCCTTTTAGCAAGGTTTGGGAAAATCCGCATTTTTGACTTTTTCGACACTACCGGCCCTGTCGTTTTTTTCAATTTTTGCCCACGTTGGAAAATCCTTCACAATTTTCCCAAAACGCCCCAACTGTGCTTGATTTTGCTCCTTTCTGACTCAGTCCGCCCCCTGGCACCTTTTAGCAAGGTTTGGGAAAATCCCCATTTTTGACTTTTTCGACACTACCGGCCCTGTCTTTTTTTCAAATTTTGCCCGGTTTGGAAAATCCTTCACAATTTTCACAAAACGCCCCAACTGTGCTTGATTTTGCTCGTTTTTCAATCAGCCCGCCCCCTGGCCCCTTTTAGCAAAAATTTGGGAAATCCGCATTTTTGACTTTTTCGACACTACCGGACCTGTCGTTTTTTTCAAATTTTGCCCACTTTGGAAAATCCTTCACAATTTTCTCAAAACGCCCCAACTGTGCTTGATTTTGCTCCTTTTTCACCCAGCCCCCCCCCTCTGGCCTCTTTAAGCAAAGTTTGGGAAAATCCCCATTTTTGACTTTTTCGACACTACCGGCACTGTCGTTTTTTTCAAATTTTGCCCGGTTTGGAAAATCCTTCACAATTTTCCCAAAACGCCCCAACTGTGCTTGATTTTGCTCCTTTCTGACTCAGTCCGCCCCCTGGCACCTTTTAGCAAGGTTTGGGAAAATCCCCATTTTTGACTTTTTCGACACTACCGGCCCTGTCTTTTTTTCAAATTTTGCCCTGTTTGGAAAATCCTTCACAATTTTCACAAAACGCCCCAACTGTGCTTGATTTTGCTCGTTTTTCAATCAGCCCGCCCCCTGGCCCCTTTTAGCAAAAATTTGGGAAAATCCCAATTTTTGACTTTTTCGACACTACCGGACCTGTCGTTTTTTTCAAATTTTGCCCACTTTGGAAAATCCTTCACAATTTTCTCAAAACGCCCCAACTGTGCTTGATTTTGCTCCTTTCTGACTCAGTCCACCCCCTGGCACCTTTTAGCAAGGTTTGTGAAAATCCCATTTTTGACTTTTTTGACACTACCGGCCCTGTCGTTTTTTTCAATTTTTGCCCACTTTGGAAAATCCTTCACAATTTTCACAAAACGTCCCAACTGTGCTTGATTTTGCTCGTTTTTCACCCAGCCCCCCCCTCTGGCCTCTTTAAGCAAATTTTGTGAAAATCCCCATTTTTGACTTTTTCGACACTACCGGCCCTGTCGTTTTTTTCAAATTTTGCCCGGTTTGGAAAATCCTTCACAATTTTCACACAACGCCCCAACTGTGCTTGATTTTGCTCCTTTCTCACTCAGCCCGCCCCCCTGGCCCCTTTTAGCAAGGATTTGGGAAAATCCCCATTTTTGACTTTTTCGACACTACCGGCCCTGTCTTTTTTTTCAATTTATGCCCGGTTTGGAAAATCCTTCACAATTTTCTTAAAACGCCCCAACTGTGCTTGATTTTGCTCATTTCTGACTCAGTCCGCCCCCCTGGCCCCTTTTAGCAAGGTTTGGGAAAATCCGCATTTTTGACTTTTTCAACACTACCGGCCCTGTCTTTTTTTTTTCAATTTTTGCCCACGTTGGAAAATCCTTCACAATTTTCCCAAAACGCCCCAACTGTGCTTGATTTTGCTCCTTTCTGACTCAGTCCGCCCCCTGGCACCTTTTAGCAAGGTTTGGGAAAATCCCCATTTTTGACTTTTTCGACACTACCGGCCCTGTCTTTTTTTCAAATTTTGCCCGGTTTGGAAAATCCTTCACAATTTTCACAAAACGCCCCAACTGTGCTTGATTTTGCTCCTTTTTCACCCAGCCCCCCCCTCTGGCCTCTTTAAGCAAAGTTTGGGAAAATCCCCATTTTTGACTTTTTCGACACTACCGGCACTGTCGTTTTTTTCAAATTTTGCCCGGTTTGGAAAATCCTTCACAATTTTCCCAAAACGCCCCAACTGTGCTTGATTTTGCTCCTTTCTGACTCAGTCCACCCCCTGGCACCTTTTAGCAAGGTTTGTGAAAATCCCATTTTTGACTTTTTCGACACTACCGGCCCTGTCGTTTTTTTCAATTTTTGCCCACTTTGGAAAATCCTTCACAATTTTCACAAAACGCCCCAACTGTGCTTGATTTTGCTCGTTTTTCAATAAGCCCGCCCCCTGGCCCCTTTTAGCAAAGATTTGGGAAAATCCGCATTTTTGACTTTTTCGACACTACCGGCCCTGTCGTTTTTTTCAAATTTTGCCCGGTTTTGAAAATCCTTCACAATTTTCACACAACGCCCCAACTGTGCTTGATTTTGCTCCTTTCTGATTCAGCCCGCCCCCCTGGCCCCTTTTAGCAAGGTTTGGGAAAATCCCCATTTTTGACTTTTTCGACACTACCGGCCCTGTCGTTTTTTTCAATTTTTGCCCACTATGGAAAATCCTTCACAATTTTCACAAAACGCCCCAACTGTGCTTGATTTTGCTCGTTTTTCACGCAGCCCCCCCCCCTCTGGCCTCTTTAAGCAAATTTTGTGAAAATCCCCATTTTTGACTTTTTCGACACTACCGGCCCTGTCGTTTTTTTCAAATTTTGCCCGGTTTGGAAAATCCTTCACAATTTTCACACAACGCCCCAACTGTGCTTGATTTTGCTCCTTTCTCACTCAGCCCGCCCCCCTGGCCCCTTTTAGCAAGGTTTGGGAAAATCCCCATTTTTGACTTTTTCGACACTACCGGACCTGTCGTTTTTTTCAATTTTTGCCCTCTTTGGAAAATCCTTCACAATTTTCACAAAACGCCCCAACTGTGCTTGATTTTGCTCCTTTCTGACTCAGTCCGCACCCCTGGCCCCTTTTAGCAAGGTTTGGGAAAATCCCCATTTTTGACTTTTTCGACACTACCGGCCCTGTCTTTTTTTAAAAATTTTGCCCACTTTGGAAAATCCTTCACAATTTTCACACAACGCCCCAACTGTGCTTGATTTTGCTCCTTTCTTACTTAGTCCGCCCCCCAGGCCCCTTTTAGCAAGGTTTTGGAAAATCCCCATTTTTGACTTTTTCGACACTACCGGACCTGTCGTTTTTTTCAAATTTTGCCCGGTTTGGAAAATCCTTCACAATTTTCTCAAAACGCCCCAACTGTGCTTGATTTTGCTCATTTCTGACTCAGTCCGCACCCCTGGCCCCTTTTAGCAAGGTTTGGGAAAATCCGCATTTTTGACTTTTTCGACACTACCGGCCCTGTCGTTTTTTTCAATTTTTGCCCACGTTGGAAAATCCTTCACAATTTTCCCAAAACGCCCCAACTGTGCTTGATTTTGCTCCTTTCTGACTCAGTCTGCCCCCTGGCACCTTTTAGCAAGGTTTGGGAAAATCCCCATTTTTGACTTTTTCGACACTACCGGCCCTGTCTTTTTTTCAAATTTTGCCCGGTTTGGAAAATCCTTCACAATTTTCACAAAACGCACCAACTGTGCTTGATTTTGCTCGTTTTTCAATCAGCCCGCCCCCTGGCCCCTTTTAGCAAAAATTTGGGAAAATCCCAATTTTTGACTTTTTCGACACTACCGGACCTGTCGTTTTTTTCAAATTTTGCCCGGTTTGGAAAATCCTTCACAATTTTCTCAAAACACCCCAACTGTGCTTGATTTTGCTCATTTCTGACTCAGTCCGCCCCCCTGGCCCCTTTTAGCGAGGTTTGGGAAAATCCGCATTTTTGACTTTTTCGACACTACCGGCCCTGTCGTTTTTTTCAATTTTTGCCCACGTTGGAAAATCCTTCACAATTTTCCCAAAACGCCCCAACTGTGCTTGATTTTGCTCGTTTTTCATTCAGCCCCCCCCTCTTGCCTCTTTAAGCAAATTTTGTGAAAATCCCCATTTTTGACTTTTTCGACACTACCGACCCTGTCTTTTTTTTTCAATTTATGCCCGGTTTGGAAAATCCTTCAAAATTTTCCCAAAACGCCCCAACTGTGCTTGATTTTGCTCCTTTCTGACTCAGTCCGCACCCCTGGCCCCTTTTAGCAAGGTTTGGGAAAATCCCCATTTTTGACTTTTTCGACACTACCGGCCCTGTCGTTTTTTAAAATTTTTGCCCACTTTGGAAAATCCTTCACAATTTTCACACAACGCCCCAACTGTGCTTGATTTTGCTCCTTTCTGACTCAGTCCGCCCCCCTGGCCCCTTTTAGCAAGGTTTGGGAAAATCCCCATTTTTGACTTTTTCGACACTACCGGCCCTGTCTTTTTTTTCAATTTATGCCCGGTTTGGAAAATCCTTCACAATTTTCCCAAAACGCCCCAACTGTGCTTGATTTTGCTCCTTTCTGACTCAGTCCGCACCCCTGGCCCCTTTTAGCAAGGTTTGGGAAAATCCCCATTTTTGACTTTTTCGACACTACCGGCCCTGTCGTTTTTTAAAATTTTTGCCCACTTTGGAAAATCCTTCACAATTTTCACACAACGCCCCAACTGTGCTTGATTTTGCTCCTTTCTGACTCAGTCCGCCCCCCTGGCCCCTTTTAGCAAGGTTTGGGAAAATCCCCATTTTTGACTTTTTCGACACTACCGGCCCTGTCTTTTTTTTCAATTTATGCCCGGTTTGGAAAATCCTTCACAATTTTCCCAAAACGCCCCAACTGTGCTTGATTTTGCTCCTTTCTGACTCAGTCCGCACCCCTGGCCCCTTTTAGCAAGGTTTGGGAAAATCCCCATTTTTGACTTTTTCGACACTACCGGCCCTGTCGTTTTTTAAAATTTTTGCCCACTTTGGAAAATCCTTCACAATTTTCACACAACGCCCCAACTGTGCTTGATTTTGCTCCTTTCTGACTCAGTCCGCCCCCTGGCACCTTTTAGCAAGGTTTGGGAAAATCCCCATTTTTGACTTTTTCGACACTACCGGCCCTGTCTTTTTTTCAAATTTTGCCCGGTTTGGAAAATCCTTCACAATTTTCACAAAACGCACCAACTGTGCTTGATTTTGCTCGTTTTTCAATCAGCCCGCCCCCTGGCCCCTTTTAGCAAAAATTTGGGAAAATCCCAATTTTTGACTTTTTCGACACTACCGGACCTGTCGTTTTTTTCAAATTTTGCCCGGTTTGGAAAATCCTTCACAATTTTCTCAAAACACCCCAACTGTGCTTGATTTTGCTCATTTCTGACTCAGTCCGCCCCCCTGGCCCCTTTTAGCGAGGTTTGGGAAAATCCGCATTTTTGACTTTTTCGACACTACCGGCCCTGTCGTTTTTTTCAATTTTTGCCCACGTTGGAAAATCCTTCACAATTTTCCCAAAACGCCCCAACTGTGCTTGATTTTGCTCGTTTTTCATTCAGCCCCCCCCTCTTGCCTCTTTAAGCAAATTTTGTGAAAATCCCCATTTTTGACTTTTTCGACACTACCGACCCTGTCTTTTTTTTTCAATTTATGCCCGGTTTGGAAAATCCTTCAAAATTTTCCCAAAACGCCCCAACTGTGCTTGATTTTGCTCCTTTCTGACTCAGTCCGCACCCCTGGCCCCTTTTAGCAAGGTTTGGGAAAATCCCCATTTTTGACTTTTTCGACACTACCGGCCCTGTCGTTTTTTAAAATTTTTGCCCACTTTGGAAAATCCTTCACAATTTTCACACAACGCCCCAACTGTGCTTGATTTTGCTCCTTTCTGACTCAGTCCGCCCCCCTGGCCCCTTTTAGCAAGGTTTGGGAAAATCCCCATTTTTGACTTTTTCGACACTACCGGCCCTGTCTTTTTTTTCAATTTATGCCCGGTTTGGAAAATCCTTCACAATTTTCCCAAAACGCCCCAACTGTGCTTGATTTTGCTCCTTTCTGACTCAGTCCGCACCCCTGGCCCCTTTTAGCAAGGTTTGGGAAAATCCCCATTTTTGACTTTTTCGACACTACCGGCCCTGTCGTTTTTTAAAATTTTTGCCCACTTTGGAAAATCCTTCACAATTTTCACACAACGCCCCAACTGTGCTTGATTTTGCTCCTTTCTGACTCAGTCCGCCCCCCTGGCCCCTTTTAGCAAGGTTTGGGAAAATCCCCATTTTTGACTTTTTCGACACTACCGGCCCTGTCTTTTTTTTCAATTTATGCCCGGTTTGGAAAATCCTTCACAATTTTCCCAAAACGCCCCAACTGTGCTTGATTTTGCTCCTTTCTGACTCAGTCCGCACCCCTGGCCCCTTTTAGCAAGGTTTGGGAAAATCCCCATTTTTGACTTTTTCGACACTACCGGCCCTGTCGTTTTTTAAAATTTTTGCCCACTTTGGAAAATCCTTCACAATTTTCACACAACGCCCCAACTGTGCTTGATTTTGCTCCTTTCTGACTCAGTCCGCCCCCCTGGCCCCTTTTAGCAAGGTTTGGGAAAATCCCCATTTTTGACTTTTTCGACACTACCGGCCCTGTCTTTTTTTTCAATTTATGCCCGGTTTGGAAAATCCTTCACAATTTTCCCAAAACGCCCCAACTGTGCTTGATTTTGCTCCTTTCTGACTCAGTCCGCACCCCTGGCCCCTTTTAGCAAGGTTTGGGAAAATCCCCATTTTTGACTTTTTCGACACTACCGGCCCTGTCTTTTTTTCAAATTTTGCCCGGTTTGGAAAATCCTTCACAATTTTCACACAACGCCCCAACTGTGCTTGATTTTGCTCCTTTCTTACTTAGTCCGCCCCCCAGGCCCCTTTTAGCAAGGTTTTGGAAAATCCCCATTTTTGAATTTTTCGACACTACCGGCCCTGTCTTTTTTTCAAATTTTGCCCGGTTTGGAAAATCCTTCACAATTTTCACAAAATGCACCAACTGTGCTTGATTTTGCTCGTTTTTCAATCAGCCCGCCCCCTGGCCCCTTTTAGCAAAAATTTGGGAAAATCCCAATTTTTGACTTTTTCGACACTACCGGCCCTGTCTTTTTTTCAAATTTTGCCCGGTTTGGACAATCCTTCACAATTTTCCCAAAACGCCCCAACTGTGCTTGATTTTGCTCCTTTCTGACTCAGTCCGCCCCCCTGGCCCCTTTTAGCAAGGTTTGGGAAAATCCCCATTTTTGACTTTTTCGACACTACCGGCCCTGACTTTTTTTTCAATTTATGCCCGGTTTGGAAAATCCTTCACAATTTTCCCAAAACGCCCCAACTGTGCTTGATTTTGCTCCTTTCTGACTCAGTCCGCACCCCTGGCCCCTTTTAGCAAGGTTTGGGAAAATCCCCATTTTTGACTTTTTCGACACTACCGGCCCTGTCGTTTTTTAAAATTTTTGCCCGGTTTGGAAAATCCTTCACAATTTTCTCAAAACGCACCAACTGTGCTTGATTTTGCTCGTTTTTCAATCAGCCCGCCCCCTGGCCCCTTTTAGCAAAAATTTGGGAAAATCCCAATTTTTGACTTTTTCGACACTACCGGACCTGTCGTTTTTTTCAAATTTTGCCCGGTTTGGACAATCCTTCACAATTTTCCCAAAACGCCCCAACTGTGCTTGATTTTGCTCCTTTCTGACTCAGTCCGCCCCCCTGGCCCCTTTTAGCAAGGTTTGGGAAAATCCCCATTTTTGACTTTTTCGACACTACCGGCCCTGTCTTTTTTTTCAATTTATGCCCGGTTTGGAAAATCCTTCACAATTTTCCCAAAACGCCCCAACTGTGCTTGATTTTGCTCCTTTCTGACTCAGTCCGCCCCCCTGGCCCCTTTTAGCAAGGTTTGGGAAAATCCCCATTTTGACTTTTTCGACACTGCCGGCCCTGTCGTTTTTTAAAATTTTTGCCCACTTTGGAAAATCCTTCACAATTTTCACACAACGCCCCAACTGTGCTTGATTTTGCTCCTTTCTTACTTAGTCTGCCCCCCAGGCCCCTTTTAGCAAGGTTTTGGAAAATCCCCATTTTTGACTTTTTCGACACTACCGGACCTGTCGTTTTTTTCAAATTTTGCCCGGTTTGGAAAATCCTTCACAATTTTCTCAAAACGCCCCAACTGTGCTTGATTTTGCTCATTTCTGACTTAGTCTGCCCCCTGGCACCTTTTAGCAAGGTTTGGGAAAATCCCCATTTTTGACTTTTTCGACACTACCGGCCCTGTCGTTTTTTAAAATTTTTGCCCACTTTGGAAAATCCTTCACAATTTTCACACAACGCCCCAACTGTGCTTGATTTTGCTCCTTTCTGACTCAGTCCGCCCCCCTGGCCCCTTTTAGCAAGGTTTGGGAAAATCCCCATTTTTGACTTTTTCGACACTACCGGCCCTGTCTTTTTTTTCAAATTTTGCCCGGTTTGGAAAATCCTTCACAATTTTCCCAAAACGCCCCAACTGTGCTTGATTTTGCTCCTTTCTGACTCAGTCCGCACCCCTGGCCCCTTTTAGCAAGGTTTGGGAAAATCCCCATTTTTGACTTTTTCGACACTACCGGCCCTGTCTTTTTTTAAAAATTTTGCCCACTTTGGAAAATCCTTCACAATTTTCACACAACGCCCCAACTGTGCTTGATTTTGCTCCTTTCTTACTTAGTCCGCCCCCCAGGCCCCTTTTAGCAAGGTTTTGGAAAATCCCCATTTTTGAATTTTTCGACACTACCGGCCCTGTCTTTTTTTCAAATTTTGCCCGGTTTGGAAAATCCTTCACAATTTTCACAAAACGCACCAACTGTGCTTGATTTTGCTCGTTTTTCAATCAGCCCGCCCCCTGGCCCCTTTTAGCAAAAATTTGGGAAAATCCCAATTTTTGACTTTTTCGACACTACCGGACCTTTCGTTTTTTTCAAATTTTGCCCGGTTTGGACAATCCTTCACAATTTTCCCAAAACGCCCCAACTGTGCTTGATTTTGCTCCTTTCTGACTCAGTCCGCCCCCCTGGCCCCTTTTAGCAAGGTTTGGGAAAATCCCCATTTTTGACTTTTTCGACACTACCGGCCCTGTCTTTTTTTTCAATTTATGCCCGGTTTGGAAAATCCTTCACAATTTTCCCAAAACGCCCCAACTGTGCTTGATTTTGCTCCTTTCTGACTCAGTCCGCACCCCTGGCCCCTTTTAGCAAGGTTTGGGAAAATCCCCATTTTTGACTTTTTCGACACTACCGGCCCTGTCGTTTTTTAAAATTTTTGCCCGGTTTGGAAAATCCTTCACAATTTTCTCAAAACGCACCAACTGTGCTTGATTTTGCTCGTTTTTCAATCAGCCCGCCCCCTGGCCCCTTTTAGCAAAAATTTGGGAAAATCCCAATTTTTGACTTTTTCGACACTACCGGACCTGTCGTTTTTTTCAAATTTTGCCCACTTTGGAAAATCCTTCACAATTTTCTCAAAACGCCCCAACTGTGCTTGATTTTGCTCCTTTCTGACTCAGTCCACCCCCTGGCACCTTTTAGCAAGGTTTGTGAAAATCCCATTTTTGACTTTTTTGACACTACCGGCCCTGTCGTTTTTTTCAATTTTTGCCCACTTTGGAAAATCCTTCACAATTTTCACAAAACGTCCCAACTGTGCTTGATTTTGCTCCTTTTTCACCCAGCCCCCCCCTCTGGCCTCTTTAAGCAAAGTTTGTGAAAATCCCCATTTTTGACTTTTTCGACACTACCGGCACTGTCGTTTTTTTCATATTTTGCCCGGTTTGGAAAATCCTTCACAATTTTCCCAAAACGCCCCAACTGTGCTTGATTTTGCTCCTTTCTGACTCAGTCCGCCCCCCTGGCCCCTTTTAGCAAGGTTTGGGAAAATCCCCATTTTTGACTTTTTCGACACTACCGGCCCTGTCTTTTTTTAAAAATTTTGCTCACTTTGGAAAATCCTTCACAATTTTCACACAACGCCCCAACTGTGCTTGATTTTGCTCCTTTCTTACTTAGTCCGCCCCCCAGGCCCCTTTTAGCAAGGTTTTGGAAAATCCCCATTTTTGAATTTTTCGACACTACCGGCCCTGTCTTTTTTTCAAATTTTGCCCGGTTTGGAAAATCCTTCACAATTTTCACAAAATGCACCAACTGTGCTTGATTTTGCTCGTTTTTCAATCAGCCCGCCCCCTGGCCCCTTTTAGCAAAAATTTGGGAAAATCCCAATTTTTGACTTTTTCGACACTACCGGACCTTTCGTTTTTTTCAAATTTTGCCCGGTTTGGACAATCCTTCACAATTTTCCCAAAACGCCCCAACTGTGCTTGATTTTGCTCCTTTCTGACTCAGTCCGCCCCCCTGGCCCCTTTTAGCAAGGTTTGGGAAAATCCCCATTTTTGACTTTTTCGACACTACCGGCCCTGTCTTTTTTTTCAATTTATGCCCGGTTTGGAAAATCCTTCACAATTTTCCCAAAACGCCCCAACTGTGCTTGATTTTGCTCCTTTCTGACTCAGTCCGCCCCCTGGCCCCTTTTAGCAAGGTTTGGGAAAATCCCCATTTTGACTTTTTCGACACTACCGGCCCTGTCGTTTTTTAAAATTTTTGCCCACTTTGGAAAATCCTTCACAATTTTCACACAACGCCCCAACTGTGCTTGATTTTGCTCCTTTCTTACTTAGTCTGCCCCCCAGGCCCCTTTTAGCAAGGTTTTGGAAAATCCCCATTTTTGACTTTTTCGACACTACCGGACCTGTCGTTTTTTTCAAATTTTGCCCGGTTTGGAAAATCCTTCACAATTTTCTCAAAACGCCCCAACTGTGCTTGATTTTGCTCCTTTTTCACCCAGCCCCCCCCCTCTGGCCTCTTTAAGCAAAGTTTGGGAAAATCCCCATTTTTGACTTTTTCGACACTACCGGCACTGTCGTTTTTTTCAAATTTTGCCCGGTTTGGAAAATCCTTCACAATTTTCCCAAAACGCCCCAACTGTGCTTGATTTTGCTCCTTTCTGACTCAGTCCGCCCCCTGGCACCTTTTAGCAAGGTTTGGGAAAATCCCCATTTTTGACTTTTTCGACACTACCGGCCCTGTCTTTTTTTCAAATTTTGC
This sequence comes from Scomber scombrus, assembly GCF_963691925.1. Taxonomy (NCBI): domain Eukaryota; kingdom Metazoa; phylum Chordata; class Actinopteri; order Scombriformes; family Scombridae; genus Scomber; species Scomber scombrus. The sequence continues at coordinate 103,960 of NW_026910241.1, forward strand.
CCTGTTTGGAAAATCCTTCACAATTTTCACAAAACGCCCCAACTGTGCTTGATTTTGCTCGTTTTTCAATCAGCCCGCCCCCTGGCCCCTTTTAGCAAAAATTTGGGAAAATCCCAATTTTTGACTTTTTCGACACTACCGGACCTGTCGTTTTTTTCAAATTTTGCCCACTTTGGAAAATCCTTCACAATTTTCTCAAAACGCCCCAACTGTGCTTGATTTTGCTCCTTTCTGACTCAGTCCACCCCCTGGCACCTTTTAGCAAGGTTTGTGAAAATCCCATTTTTGACTTTTTTGACACTACCGGCCCTGTCGTTTTTTTTCAATTTTTGCCCACTTTGGAAAATCCTTCACAATTTTCACAAAACGTCCCAACTGTGCTTGATTTTGCTCCTTTTTCACCCAGCCCCCCCCCTCTGGCCTCTTTAAGTAAAGTTTGTGAAAATCCCCAATTTTGACTTTTTCGACACTACCGGCACTGTCGTTTTTTTCATATTTTGCTCGGTTTGGAAAATCCTTCACAATTTTCCCAAAACGCCCCAACTGTGCTTGATTTTGCTCCTTTCTGACTCAGTCCGCACCCCTGGCCCCTTTTAGCAAGGTTTGGGAAAATCCGCATTTTTGACTTTTTCGACACTACCGGCCCTGTCGTTTTTTTCAATTTTTGCCCACGTTGGAAAATCCTTCACAATTTTCCCAAAACGCCCCAACTGTGCTTGATTTTGCTCCTTTCTGACTCTGTCTGCCCCCTGGCACCTTTTAGCAAGGTTTGGGAAAATCCCCATTTTTGACTTTTTCGACACTACCGGCCCTGTCTTTTTTTCAAATTTTGCCCGGTTTGGAAAATCCTTCACAATTTTCACAAAACGCACCAACTGTGCTTGATTTTGCTCGTTTTTCAATCAGCCCGCCCCCTGGCCCCTTTTAGCAAAAATTTGGGAAAATCCCAATTTTTGACTTTTTCGACACTACCGGCCCTGTCTTTTTTTTCAATTTATGCCCGGTTTGGAAAATCCTTCACAATTTTCCCAAAACGCCCCAACTGTGCTTGATTTTGCTCCTTTCTGACTCAGTCCGCACCCCTGGCCCCTTTTAGCAAGGTTTGGGAAAATCCCCATTTTTGACTTTTTCGACACTACCGGCCCTGTCGTTTTTTAAAATTTTTGCCCGGTTTGGAAAATCCTTCACAATTTTCTCAAAACGCACCAACTGTGCTTGATTTTGCTCGTTTTTCAATCAGCCCGCCCCCTGGCCCCTTTTAGCAAAAATTTGGGAAAATCCCAATTTTTGACTTTTTCGACACTACCGGACCTGTCTTTTTTTTCAAATTTTGCCCGGTTTGGAAAATCCTTCACAATTTTCCCAAAACGCCCCAACTGTGCTTGATTTTGCTCCTTTCTGACTCAGTCCGCCCCCCTGGCCCCTTTTAGCAAGGTTTGGGAAAATCCCCATTTTTGACTTTTTCGACACTACCGGCCCTGTCTTTTTTTTAAATTTTTGCCCACTTTGGAAAATCCTTCACAATTTTCACACAACGCCCCAACTGTGCTTGATTTTGCTCCTTTCTTACTTAGTCTGCCCCCCAGGCCCCTTTTAGCAAGGTTTTGGAAAATCCCCATTTTTGACTTTTTCGACACTACCGGACCTGTCGTTTTTTTCAATTTTTGCCCTCTTTGGAAAATCCTTCACAATTTTCACAAAACGCCCCAACTGTGCTTGATTTTGCTCCTTTTTCACCCAGCCCCCCCCTCTGGCCTCTTTAAGCAAAGTTTGGGAAAATCCCCATTTTTGACTTTTTCGACACTACCGGCACTGTCGTTTTTTTCAATTTTTGCCCACTTTGGAAAATCCTTCACAATTTTCACAAAACGCCCCAACTGTGCTTGATTTTGCTCTTTTTTCAATAAGCCCGCCCCCTGGCCCCTTTTAGCAAAGATTTGGGAAAATCCGCATTTTTGACTTTTTCGACACTACCGGCCCTGTCGTTTTTTTCAAATTTTGCCCGGTTTGGAAAATCCTTCACAATTTTCACACAACGCCCCAACTGTGCTTGATTTTGCTCCTTTCTGACTCAGCCCGCCCCCCTGGCCCCTTTTAGCAAGGTTTGGGAAAATCCCCATTTTTGACTTTTTCGACACTACCGGCCCTGTCGTTTTTTTCAATTTTTGCCCACTATGGAAAATCCTTCACAATTTTCACAAAACGCCCCAACTGTGCTTGATTTTGCTCGTTTTTCACGCAGCCCCCCCCCTCTGGCCTCTTTAAGCAAATTTTGTGAAAATCCCCATTTTTGACTTTTTCGACACTACCGGCCCTGTCGTTTTTTTCAAATTTTGCCCGGTTTGGAAAATCCTTCACAATTTTCACACAACGCCCCAACTGTGCTTGATTTTGCTCCTTTCTCACTCAGCCCGCCCCCCTGGCCCCTTTTAGCAAGGATTTGGGAAAATCCCCATTTTTGACTTTTTCGACACTACCGGCCCTGTCTTTTTTTTCAATTTATGCCCGGTTTGGAAAATCCTTCACAATTTTCCCAAAACGCCCCAACTGTGCTTGATTTTGCTCCTTTCTGACTCAGTCCGCACCCCTGGCCCCTTTTAGCAAGGTTTGGGAAAATCCCCATTTTTGACTTTTTCGACACTACCGGCCCTGTCGTTTTTTAAAATTTTTGCCCGGTTTGGAAAATCCTTCACAATTTTCTCAAAACGCACCAACTGTGCTTGATTTTGCTCGTTTTTCAATCAGCCCGCCCCCTGGCCCCTTTTAGCAAAAATTTGGGAAAATCCCAATTTTTGACTTTTTCGACACTACCGGACCTGTCTTTTTTTTCAATTTTTGCCCGGTTTGGAAAATCCTTCACAATTTTCACAAAACGCCCCAACTGTGCTTGATTTTGCTCCTTTTTCACCCAGCCCCCCCCTCTGGCCTCTTTAAGCAAAGTTTGGGAAAATCCCCATTTTTGACTTTTTCGACACTACCGGCACTGTCGTTTTTTTCAATTTTTGCCCACTTTGGAAAATCTTTCACAATTTTCACAAAACGCCCCAACTGTGCTTGATTTTGCTCTTTTTTCAATAAGCCCGCCCCCTGGCCCCTTTTAGCAAAGATTTGGGAAAATCCGCATTTTTGACTTTTTCGACACTACCGGCCCTGTCGTTTTTTTCAAATTTTGCCCGGTTTGGAAAATCCTTCACAATTTTCACACAACGCCCCAACTGTGCTTGATTTTGCTCCTTTCTGACTCAGCCCGCCCCCCTGGCCCCTTTTAGCAAGGTTTGGGAAAATCCCCATTTTTGACTTTTTCGACACTACCGGCCCTGTCGTTTTTTTCAATTTTTGCCCACTATGGAAAATCCTTCACAATTTTCACAAAACGCCCCAACTGTGCTTGATTTTGCTCGTTTTTCACGCAGCCCCCCCCCTCTGGCCTCTTTAAGCAAATTTTGTGAAAATCCCCATTTTTGACTTTTTCGACACTACCGGCCCTGTCGTTTTTTTCAAATTTTGCCCGGTTTGGAAAATCCTTCACAATTTTCACACAACGCCCCAACTGTGCTTGATTTTGCTCCTTTCTCACTCAGCCCGCCCCCCTGGCCCCTTTTAGCAAGGATTTGGGAAAATCCCCATTTTTGACTTTTTCGACACTACCGGCCCTGTCTTTTTTTTCAATTTATGCCCGGTTTGGAAAATCCTTCACAATTTTCCCAAAACGCCCCAACTGTGCTTGATTTTGCTCCTTTCTGACTCAGTCCGCACCCCTGGCCCCTTTTAGCAAGGTTTGGGAAAATCCCCATTTTTGACTTTTTCGACACTACCGGCCCTGTCGTTTTTTAAAATTTTTGCCCGGTTTGGAAAATCCTTCACAATTTTCTCAAAACGCACCAACTGTGCTTGATTTTGCTCGTTTTTCAATCAGCCCGCCCCCTGGCCCCTTTTAGCAAAAATTTGGGAAAATCCCAATTTTTGACTTTTTCGACACTACCGGACCTGTCTTTTTTTTCAAATTTTGCCCGGTTTGGAAAATCCTTCACAATTTTCCCAAAACGCCCCAACTGTGCTTGATTTTGCTCCTTTCTGACTCAGTCCGCCCCCCTGGCCCCTTTTAGCAAGGTTTGGGAAAATCCCCATTTTTGACTTTTTCGACACTACCGGCCCTGTCTTTTTTTTAAATTTTTGCCCACTTTGGAAAATCCTTCACAATTTTCACACAACGCCCCAACTGTGCTTGATTTTGCTCCTTTCTTACTTAGTCTGCCCCCCAGGCCCCTTTTAGCAAGGTTTTGGAAAATCCCCATTTTTGACTTTTTCGACACTACCGGACCTGTCGTTTTTTTCAATTTTTGCCCTCTTTGGAAAATCCTTCACAATTTTCACAAAACGCCCCAACTGTGCTTGATTTTGCTCCTTTTTCACCCAGCCCCCCCCTCTGGCCTCTTTAAGCAAAGTTTGGGAAAATCCCCATTTTTGACTTTTTCGACACTACCGGCACTGTCGTTTTTTTCAATTTTTGCCCACTTTGGAAAATCCTTCACAATTTTCACAAAACGCCCCAACTGTGCTTGATTTTGCTCGTTTTTCAATAAGCCCGCCCCCTGGCCCCTTTTAGCAAAGATTTGGGAAAATCCGCATTTTTGACTTTTTCGACACTACCGGCCCTGTCGTTTTTTTCAAATTTTGCCCGGTTTGGAAAATCCTTCACAATTTTCACACAACGCCCCAACTGTGCTTGATTTTGCTCCTTTCTGACTCAGCCCGCCCCCCTGGCCCCTTTTAGCAAGGTTTGGGAAAATCCCCATTTTTGACTTTTTCGACACTACCGGCCCTGTCGTTTTTTTCAATTTTTGCCCACTATGGAAAATCCTTCACAATTTTCACAAAACGCCCCAACTGTGCTTGATTTTGCTCGTTTTTCACGCAGCCCCCCCCCTCTGGCCTCTTTAAGCAAATTTTGTGAAAATCCCCATTTTTGACTTTTTCGACACTACCGGCCCTGTCGTTTTTTTCAAATTTTGCCCGGTTTGGAAAATCCTTCACAATTTTCACACAACGCCCCAACTGTGCTTGATTTTGCTCCTTTCTCACTCAGCCCGCCCCCCTGGCCCCTTTTAGCAAGGATTTGGGAAAATCCCCATTTTTGACTTTTTCGACACTACCGGCCCTGTCTTTTTTTTCAATTTATGCCCGGTTTGGAAAATCCTTCACAATTTTCTTAAAACGCCCCAACTGTGCTTGATTTTGCTCATTTCTGACTCAGTCCGCCCCCCTGGCCCCTTTTAGCAAGGTTTGGGAAAATCCGCATTTTTGACTTTTTCAACACTACCGGCCCTGTCTTTTTTTTTTCAATTTTTTCCCACGTTGGAAAATCCTTCACAATTTTCCCAAAACGCCCCAACTGTGCTTGATTTTGCTCCTTTCTGACTCAGTCCGCCCCCTGGCACCTTTTAGCAAGGTTTGGGAAAATCCCCATTTTTGACTTTTTCGACACTACCGGCCCTGTCTTTTTTTCAAATTTTGCCCGGTTTGGAAAATCCTTCACAATTTTCACAAAACGCCCCAACTGTGCTTGATTTTGCTCCTTTTTCACCCAGCCCCCCCCTCTGGCCTCTTTAAGCAAAGTTTGGGAAAATCCCCATTTTTGACTTTTTCGACACTACCGGCACTGTCGTTTTTTTCAAATTTTGCCCGGTTTGGAAAATCCTTCACAATTTTCCCAAAACGCCCCAACTGTGCTTGATTTTGCTCCTTTCTGACTCAGTCCACCCCCTGGCACCTTTTAGCAAGGTTTGTGAAAATCCCGTTTTTGACTTTTTCGACACTACCGGCCCTGTCGTTTTTTTCAATTTTTGCCCACTTTGGAAAATCCTTCACAATTTTCACAAAACGCCCCAACTGTGCTTGATTTTGCTCGTTTTTCAATAAGCCCGCCCCCTGGCCCCTTTTAGCAAAGATTTGGGAAAATCCGCATTTTTGACTTTTTCGACACTACCGGCCCTGTCGTTTTTTTCAAATTTTGCCCGGTTTGGAAAATCCTTCACAATTTTCACACAACGCCCCAACTGTGCTTGATTTTGCTCCTTTCTGATTCAGCCCGCCCCCCTGGCCCCTTTTAGCAAGGTTTGGGAAAATCCCCATTTTTGACTTTTTCGACACTACCGGCCCTGTCGTTTTTTTCAATTTTTGCCCACTATGGAAAATCCTTCACAATTTTCACAAAACGCCCCAACTGTGCTTGATTTTGCTCGTTTTTCACGCAGCCCCCCCCCCTCTGGCCTCTTTAAGCAAATTTTGTGAAAATCCCCATTTTTGACTTTTTCGACACTACCGGCCCTGTCGTTTTTTTCAAATTTTGCCCGGTTTGGAAAATCCTTCACAATTTTCACACAACGCCCCAACTGTGCTTGATTTTGCTCCTTTCTCACTCAGCCCGCCCCCCTGGCCCCTTTTAGCAAGGTTTGGGAAAATCCCCATTTTTGACTTTTTCGACACTACCGGACCTGTCGTTTTTTTCAATTTTTGCCCTCTTTGGAAAATCCTTCACAATTTTCACAAAACGCCCCAACTGTGCTTGATTTTGCTCCTTTCTGACTCAGTCCGCACCCCTGGCCCCTTTTAGCAAGGTTTGGGAAAATCCCCATTTTTGACTTTTTCGACACTACCGGCCCTGTCTTTTTTTAAAAATTTTGCCCACTTTGGAAAATCCTTCACAATTTTCACACAACGCCCCAACTGTGCTTGATTTTGCTCCTTTCTTACTTAGTCCGCCCCCCAGGCCCCTTTTAGCAAGGTTTTGGAAAATCCCCATTTTTGACTTTTTCGACACTACCGGCCCTGTCGTTTTTTTCAAATTTTGCCCGGTTTGGAAAATCCTTCACAATTTTCTCAAAACGCCCCAACTGTGCTTGATTTTGCTCATTTCTGACTCAGTCCGCACCCCTGGCCCCTTTTAGCAAGGTTTGGGAAAATCCGCATTTTTGACTTTTTCGACACTACCGGCCCTGTCGTTTTTTTCAATTTTTGCCCACGTTGGAAAATCCTTCACAATTTTCCCAAAACGCCCCAACTGTGCTTGATTTTGCTCCTTTCTGACTCAGTCTGCCCCCTGGCACCTTTTAGCAAGGTTTGGGAAAATCCCCATTTTTGACTTTTTCGACACTACCGGCCCTGTCTTTTTTTCAAATTTTGCCCGGTTTGGAAAATCCTTCACAATTTTCACAAAACGCACCAACTGTGCTTGATTTTGCTCGTTTTTCATTCAGCCCCCCCCTCTTGCCTCTTTAAGCAAATTTTGTGAAAATCCCCATTTTTGACTTTTTCGACACTACCGACCCTGTCTTTTTTTTTCAATTTATGCCCGGTTTGGAAAATCCTTCAAAATTTTCCCAAAACGCCCCAACTGTGCTTGATTTTGCTCCTTTCTGACTCAGTCCGCACCCCTGGCCCCTTTTAGCAAGGTTTGGGAAAATCCCCATTTTTGACTTTTTCGACACTACCGGCCCTGTCGTTTTTTAAAATTTTTGCCCACTTTGGAAAATCCTTCACAATTTTCACACAACGCCCCAACTGTGCTTGATTTTGCTCCTTTCTGACTCAGTCCACCCCCTGGCACCTTTTAACAAGGTTTGTAAAAATCCCCATTTTTGACTTTTTCGACACTACCGGCCCTGTCGTTTTTTTCAATTTTTGCCCACGTTGGAAAATCCTTCACAATTTTCCCAAAACGCCCCAACTGTGCTTGATTTTGCTCCTTTCTGACTCAGTCCGCCCCCTGGCACCTTTTAGCAAAGTTTGGGAAAATCCCCATTTTTGACTTTTTCGACACTACCGGCACTGTCGTTTTTTTCAAATTTTGCCCGGTTTGGAAAATCCTTCACAATTTTCCCAAAACGCCCCAACTGTGCTTGATTTTGCTCCTTTCTGACTCAGTCCGCCCCTGGCACCTTTTAGCAAGGTTTGGGAAAATCCCCATTTTTGACTTTTTCGACACTACCGGCCCTGTCTTTTTTTTCAAATTTTACCCGGTTTGGAAAATCCTTCACAATTTTCCCAAAACGCCCCAACTGTGCTTGATTTTGCTCCTTTCTGACTCAGTCCGCCCCTGGCACCTTTTAGCAAAGTTTGGGAAAATCCCCATTTTTGACTTTTTCGACACTACCGGCACTGTCGTTTTTTTCAAATTTTGCCCGGTTTGGAAAATCCTTCACAATTTTCCCAAAACGCCCCAACTGTGCTTGATTTTGCTCCTTTCTGACTCAGTCCGCCCCCTGGCACCTTTTAGCAAGGTTTGGGAAAATCCCCATTTTTGACTTTTTCGACACTACCGGCCCTGTCTTTTTTTCAAATTTTGCCCTGTTTGGAAAATCCTTCACAATTTTCACAAAACGCCCCAACTGTGCTTGATTTTGCTCGTTTTTCAATCAGCCCGCCCCCTGGCCCCTTTTAGCAAAAATTTGGGAAAATCCCAATTTTTGACTTTTTCGACACTACCGGACCTGTCGTTTTTTTCAAATTTTGCCCACTTTGGAAAATCCTTCACAATTTTCTCAAAACGCCCCAACTGTGCTTGATTTTGCTCCTTTCTGACTCAGTCCACCCCCTGGCACCTTTTAGCAAGGTTTGTGAAAATCCCATTTTTGACTTTTTTGACACTACCGGCCCTGTCGTTTTTTTCAATTTTTGCCCACTTTGGAAAATCCTTCACAATTTTCACAAAACGTCCCAACTGTGCTTTATTTTGCTCCTTTTTCACCCAGCCCCCCCCCTGGCCTCTTTAAGCAAAGTTTGTGAAAATCCCCATTTTTGACTTTTTCGACACTACCGGCACTGTCGTTTTTTTCATATTTTGCCCAGTTTGGAAAATCCTTCACAATTTTCCCAAAACGCCCCAACTGTGCTTGATTTTGCTCCTTTCTGACTCAGTCCACCCCCTGGCACCTTTTAGCAAGGTTTGTGAAAATCCCATTTTTGACTTTTTTGACACTACCGGCCCTGTCGTTTTTTTCAATTTTTGCCCACTTTGGAAAATCCTTCACAATTTTCACAAAACGTCCCAACTGTGCTTGATTTTGCTCCTTTTTCACCCAGCCCCCCCCTCTGGCCTCTTTAAGTAACGTTTGTGAAAATCCCCATTTTTGACTTTTTCGACACTACCGGCACTGTCGTTTTTTTCATATTTTGCTCGGTTTGGAAAATCCTTCACAATTTTCCCAAAACGCCCCAACTGTGCTTGATTTTGCTCCTTTCTGACTCAGTCCGCACCCCTGGCCCCTTTTAGCAAGGTTTGGGAAAATCCGCATTTTTGACTTTTTCGACACTACCGGCCCTGTCGTTTTTTTTTCAATTTTTGCCCACGTTGGAAAATCCTTCACAATTTTCCCAAAACGCCCCAACTGTGCTTGATTTTGCTCCTTTCTGACTCTGTCTGCCCCCTGGCACCTTTTAGCAAGGTTTGGGAAAATCCCCATTTTTGACTTTTTCGACACTACCGGCCCTGTCTTTTTTTCAAATTTTGCCCGGTTTGGAAAATCCTTCACAATTTTCACAAAACGCACCAACTGTGCTTGATTTTGCTCGTTTTTCAATCAGCCCGCCCCCTGGCCCCTTTTAGCAAAAATTTGGGAAAATCCCAATTTTTGACTTTTTCGACACTACCGGACCTGTCGTTTTTTTCAAATTTTGCCCGGTTTGGACAATCCTTCACAATTTTCCCAAAACGCCCCAACTGTGCTTGATTTTGCTCCTTTCTGACTCAGTCCGCCCCCCTGGCCCCTTTTAGCAAGGTTTGGGAAAATCCCCATTTTTGACTTTTTCGACACTACCGGCCCTGTCTTTTTTTTCAATTTATGCCCGGTTTGGAAAATCCTTCACAATTTTCCCAAAACGCCCCAACTGTGCTTGATTTTGCTCCTTTCTGACTCAGTCCGCACCCCTGGCCCCTTTTAGCAAGGTTTGGGAAAATCCCCATTTTTGACTTTTTCGACACTACCGGCCCTGTCGTTTTTTAAAATTTTTGCCCGGTTTGGAAAATCCTTCACAATTTTCTCAAAACGCACCAACTGTGCTTGATTTTGCTCGTTTTTCAATCAGCCCGCCCCCTGGCCCCTTTTAGCAAAAATTTGGGAAAATCCCAATTTTTGACTTTTTCGACACTACCGGACCTGTCTTTTTTTTCAAATTTTGCCCGGTTTGGAAAATCCTTCACAATTTTCCCAAAACGCCCCAACTGTGCTTGATTTTGCTCCTTTCTGACTCAGTCCGCCCCCCTGGCCCCTTTTAGCAAGGTTTGGGAAAATCCCCATTTTTGACTTTTTCGACACTACCGGCCCTGTCTTTTTTTAAAATCTTTGCCCACTTTGGAAAATCCTTCACAATTTTCACACAACGCCCCAACTGTGCTTGATTTTGCTCCTTTCTTACTTAGTCTGCCCCCCAGGCCCCTTTTAGCAAGGTTTTGGAAAATCCCCATTTTTGACTTTTTCGACACTACCGGACCTGTCGTTTTTTTCAATTTTTGCCCTCTTTGGAAAATCCTTCACAATTTTCACAAAACGCCCCAACTGTGCTTGATTTTGCTCCTTTTTCACCCAGCCCCCCCCTCTGGCCTCTTTAAGCAAAGTTTGGGAAAATCCCCATTTTTGACTTTTTCGACACTACCGGCACTGTCGTTTTTTTCAATTTTTGCCCACTTTGGAAAATCCTTCACAATTTTCACAAAACGCCCCAACTGTGCTTGATTTTGCTCGTTTTTCAATAAGCCCGCCCCCTGGCCCCTTTTAGCAAAGATTTGGGAAAATCCGCATTTTTGACTTTTTCGACACTACCGGCCCTGTCGTTTTTTTCAAATTTTGCCCTGTTTGGAAAATCCTTCACAATTTTCACACAACGCCCCAACTGTGCTTGATTTGGTCCTTTCTGACTCAGCCCGCCCCCCTGGCCCCTTTTAGCAAGGTTTGGGAAAATCCCCATTTTTGACTTTTTCGACACTACCGGCCCTGTCGTTTTTTTCAATTTTTGCCCACTATGGAAAATCCTTCACAATTTTCACAAAACGCCCCAACTGTGCTTGATTTTGCTCGTTTTTCACGCAGCCCCCCCCCTCTGGCCTCTTTAAGCAAATTTTGTGAAAATCCCCATTTTTGACTTTTTCGACACTACCGGCCCTGTCGTTTTTTTCAAATTTTGCCCGGTTTGGAAAATCCTTCACAATTTTCACACAACGCCCCAACTGTGCTTGATTTTGCTCCTTTCTCACTCAGCCCGCCCCCCTGGCCCCTTTTAGCAAGGATTTGGGAAAATCCCCATTTTTGACTTTTTCGACACTACCGGCCCTGTCTTTTTTTTCAATTTATGCCCGGTTTGGAAAATCCTTCACAATTTTCTTAAAACGCCCCAACTGTGCTTGATTTTGCTCATTTCTGACTCAGTCCGCCCCCCTGGCCCCTTTTAGCAAGGTTTGGGAAAATCCGCATTTTTGACTTTTTCAACACTACCGGCCCTGTCTTTTTTTTTTCAATTTTTGCCCACGTTGGAAAATCCTTCACAATTTTCCCAAAACGCCCCAACTGTGCTTGATTTTGCTCCTTTCTGACTCAGTCCGCCCCCTGGCACCTTTTAGCAAGGTTTGGGAAAATCCCCATTTTTGACTTTTTCGACACTACCGGCCCTGTCTTTTTTTCAAATTTTGCCCGGTTTGGAAAATCCTTCACAATTTTCACAAAACGCCCCAACTGTGCTTGATTTTGCTCCTTTTTCACCCAGCCCCCCACTCTGGCCTCTTTAAGCAAAGTTTGGGAAAATCCCCATTTTTGACTTTTTCGACACTACCGGCACTGTCGTTTTTTTCAAATTTTGCCCGGTTTGGAAAATCCTTCACAATTTTCCCAAAACGCCCCAACTGTGCTTGATTTTGCTCCTTTCTGACTCAGTCCACCCCCTGGCACCTTTTAGCAAGGTTTGTGAAAATCCCATTTTTGACTTTTTCGACACTACCGGCCCTGTCGTTTTTTTCAATTTTTGCCCACTTTGGAAAATCCTTCACAATTTTCACAAAACGCCCCAACTGTGCTTGATTTTGCTCGTTTTTCAATAAGCCCGCCCCCTGGCCCCTTTTAGCAAAGATTTGGGAAAATCCGCATTTTTGACTTTTTCGACACTACCGGCCCTGTCGTTTTTTTCAAATTTTGCCCACTATGGAAAATCCTTCACAATTTTCACAAAACGCCCCAACTGTGCTTGATTTTGCTCGTTTTTCACGCAGCCCCCCCCCTCTGGCCTCTTTAAGCAAATTTTGTGAAAATCCCCATTTTTGACTTTTTCGACACTACCGGCCCTGTCGTTTTTTTCAAATTTTGCCCGGTTTGGAAAATCCTTCACAATTTTCACCCAACGCCCCAACTGTGCTTGATTTTGCTCCTTTCTCACTCAGCCCGCCCCCCTGGCCCCTTTTAGCAAGGTTTGGGAAAATCCCCATTTTTGACTTTTTCGACACTACCGGCCCTGTCTTTTTTTTCAAATTTTACCCGGTTTGGAAAATCCTTCACAATTTTCCCAAAACGCCCCAACTGTGCTTGATTTTGCTCCTTTCTGACTCAGTCCGCCCCTGGCACCTTTTAGCAAAGTTTGGGAAAATCCCCATTTTTGACTTTTTCGACACTACCGGCACTGTCGTTTTTTTCAAATTTTGCCCGGTTTGGAAAATCCTTCACAATTTTCCCAAAACGCCCCAACTGTGCTTGATTTTGCTCCTTTCTGACTCTGTCTGCCCCCTGGCACCTTTTAGCAAGGTTTGGGAAAATCCCCATTTTTGACTTTTTCGACACTACCGGCCCTGTCTTTTTTTCAAATTTTGCCCGGTTTGGAAAATCCTTCACAATTTTCACAAAACGCACCAACTGTGCTTGATTTTGCTCGTTTTTCAATCAGCCCGCCCCCTGGCCCCTTTTAGCAAAAATTTGGGAAAATCCCAATTTTTGACTTTTTCGACACTACCGGACCTGTCGTTTTTTTCAAATTTTGCCCGGTTTGGACAATCCTTCACAATTTTCCCAAAACGCCCCAACTGTGCTTGATTTTGCTCCTTTCTGACTCAGTCCGCCCCCCTGGCCCCTTTTAGCAAGGTTTGGGAAAATCCCCATTTTTGACTTTTTCGACACTACCGGCCCTGTCTTTTTTTAAAATCTTTGCCCACTTTGGAAAATCCTTCACAATTTTCACACAACGCCCCAACTGTGCTTGATTTTGCTCCTTTCTTACTTAGTCTGCCCCCCAGGCCCCTTTTAGCAAGGTTTTGGAAAATCCCCATTTTTGACTTTTTCGACACTACCGGACCTGTCGTTTTTTTCAATTTTTGCCCTCTTTGGAAAATCCTTCACAATTTTCACAAAACGCCCCAACTGTGCTTGATTTTGCTCCTTTTTCACCCAGCCCCCCCCTCTGGCCTCTTTAAGCAAAGTTTGGGAAAATCCCCATTTTTGACTTTTTCGACACTACCGGCACTGTCGTTTTTTTCAATTTTTGCCCACTTTGGAAAATCCTTCACAATTTTCACAAAACGCCCCAACTGTGCTTGATTTTGCTCGTTTTTCAATAAGCCCGCCCCCTGGCCCCTTTTAGCAAAGATTTGGGAAAATCCGCATTTTTGACTTTTTCGACACTACCGGCCCTGTCGTTTTTTTCAAATTTTGCCCGGTTTGGAAAATCCTTCACAATTTTCACACAACGCCCCAACTGTGCTTGATTTTGCTCCTTTCTGACTCAGCCCGCCCCCCTGGCCCCTTTTAGCAAGGTTTGGGAAAATCCCCATTTTTGACTTTTTCGACACTACCGGCCCTGTCGTTTTTTTCAATTTTTGCCCACTATGGAAAATCCTTCACAATTTTCACAAAACGCCCCAACTGTGCTTGATTTTGCTCGTTTTTCACGCAGCCCCCCCCCTCTGGCCTCTTTAAGCAAATTTTGTGAAAATCCCCATTTTTGACTTTTTCGACACTACCGGCCCTGTCGTTTTTTTCAAATTTTGCCCGGTTTGGAAAATCCTTCACAATTTTCACACAACGCCCCAACTGTGCTTGATTTTGCTCCTTTCTCACTCAGCCCGCCCCCCTGGCCCCTTTTAGCAAGGATTTGGGAAAATCCCCATTTTTGACTTTTTCGACACTACCGGCCCTGTCTTTTTTTTCAATTTATGCCCGGTTTGGAAAATCCTTCACAATTTTCTTAAAACGCCCCAACTGTGCTTGATTTTGCTCATTTCTGACTCAGTCCGCCCCCCTGGCCCCTTTTAGCAAGGTTTGGGAAAATCCGCATTTTTGACTTTTTCAACACTACCGGCCCTGTCTTTTTTTTTTCAATTTTTGCCCACGTTGGAAAATCCTTCACAATTTTCCCAAAACGCCCCAACTGTGCTTGATTTTGCTCCTTTCTGACTCAGTCCGCCCCCTGGCACCTTTTAGCAAGGTTTGGGAAAATCCCCATTTTTGACTTTTTCGACACTACCGGCCCTGTCTTTTTTTCAAATTTTGCCCGGTTTGGAAAATCCTTCACAATTTTCACAAAACGCCCCAACTGTGCTTGATTTTGCTCCTTTTTCACCCAGCCCCCCACTCTGGCCTCTTTAAGCAAAGTTTGGGAAAATCCCCATTTTTGACTTTTTCGACACTACCGGCACTGTCGTTTTTTTCAAATTTTGCCCGGTTTGGAAAATCCTTCACAATTTTCCCAAAACGCCCCAACTGTGCTTGATTTTGCTCCTTTCTGACTCAGTCCACCCCCTGGCACCTTTTAGCAAGGTTTGTGAAAATCCCATTTTTGACTTTTTCGACACTACCGGCCCTGTCGTTTTTTTCAATTTTTGCCCACTTTGGAAAATCCTTCACAATTTTCACAAAACGCCCCAACTGTGCTTGATTTTGCTCGTTTTTCAATAAGCCCGCCCCCTGGCCCCTTTTAGCAAAGATTTGGGAAAATCCGCATTTTTGACTTTTTCGACACTACCGGCCCTGTCGTTTTTTTCAAATTTTGCCCGGTTTGGAAAATCCTTCACAATTTTCACACAACGCCCCAACTGTGCTTGATTTTGCTCCTTTCTGATTCAGCCCGCCCCCCTGGCCCCTTTTAGCAAGGTTTGGGAAAATCCCCATTTTTGACTTTTTCGACACTACCGGCCCTGTCGTTTTTTTCAATTTTTGCCCACTATGGAAAATCCTTCACAATTTTCACAAAACGCCCCAACTGTGCTTGATTTTGCTCGTTTTTCACGCAGCCCCCCCCCCTCTGGCCTCTTTAAGCAAATTTTGTGAAAATCCCCATTTTTGACTTTTTCGACACTACCGGCCCTGTCGTTTTTTTCAAATTTTGCCCGGTTTGGAAAATCCTTCACAATTTTCACCCAACGCCCCAACTGTGCTTGATTTTGCTCCTTTCTCACTCAGCCCGCCCCCCTGGCCCCTTTTAGCAAGGTTTGGGAAAATCCCCATTTTTGACTTTTTCGACACTACCGGCCCTGTCTTTTTTTTCAAATTTTACCCGGTTTGGAAAATCCTTCACAATTTTCCCAAAACGCCCCAACTGTGCTTGATTTTGCTCCTTTCTGACTCAGTCCGCCCCTGGCACCTTTTAGCAAAGTTTGGGAAAATCCCCATTTTTGACTTTTTCGACACTACCGGCACTGTCGTTTTTTTCAAATTTTGCCCGGTTTGGAAAATCCTTCACAATTTTCCCAAAACGCCCCAACTGTGCTTGATTTTGCTCCTTTCTGACTCTGTCTGCCCCCTGGCACCTTTTAGCAAGGTTTGGGAAAATCCCCATTTTTGACTTTTTCGACACTACCGGCCCTGTCTTTTTTTCAAATTTTGCCCGGTTTGGAAAATCCTTCACAATTTTCACAAAACGCACCAACTGTGCTTGATTTTGCTCGTTTTTCAATCAGCCCGCCCCCTGGCCCCTTTTAGCAAAAATTTGGGAAAATCCCAATTTTTGACTTTTTCGACACTACCGGACCTGTCGTTTTTTTCAAATTTTGCCCGGTTTGGACAATCCTTCACAATT
>NW_026910242.1:0-9955 GCF_963691925.1 Scomber scombrus
TTTCTTCACCAGCTAGTCGCAAACTTTTTCTGTGTGCTGTTTGGTGTTGAGTCAGTAAAGCTTGTTTGTTAAATGTGGCTTCTGGAAATGTTAACACTGAATTAAACAGAAATGTGTTGAAGCCTAAAATTAAAACTATGAGCTAAAATATGCAGAACTGTAGAGCCATTTCATATTAAAGTGTTATTTCATTATCATTATTTCATTGAATCAGGCCGACTTTAACGAGTCCGTTCACCCAAATTACTTCATGAATAATTTAATTTTTCTGGTACCTAGCTGTAATTTAATCTGCCAGAGCTTTTGAGAGCCAAATATTACAGAAAATTGAATTTTATTTGTGTCGCTCACAGCATTAAACGTGACCTTTTCATTGTTTTTCTGACTTATAATTAACCATATGTAAATGAGTATTTTGACATTTAGGGGAAAGACGTATTTGCTTTGTTGTTGAGAGTTAGATGACGAGTTTGATACCGCTCTGATGACGGAGGGTTACGTAGCTTAGCTTAGGAAAAAAATACATCTAACAACAAGTCTAAAGCTCACTGATTGAAAAGCATCTTAAAAAGTTACACTTCAATTCAAAGACCAAAGTTTATCTAAAGATGTTTGTTAAAAGCCGAGACAGCTGTTCACCTCTGCTTCTAGTCTTTTTATTGTATACTACGCTACACCTCCAGAGGATATGACCTGAGCCACATCCCTTCTTCAGTGTAAATAGCACCAAAATAAAGTTAAGCGTCATTTAATTTGCCACTTCATGCTTCCTTTGACAGGAAACCTAAACATACAGCTTCCTCATTTGTGTCATGCCAACAGGCTGCAGTGACAGACGCTGAGCTGAGTTATCAAACCGAGGCACGCACACTCTGAGAAAAGTCTTATCGAGTTTAATAGCTGCTTTTTTCAGGGGGGGGGGGGGGGGGGCATCGTGCCTTTTATTGGATAGAGAATACGACAGGAAGTGTGAAGGCAAAGAGAAGCATGCATAAAACATCCTCAAGAAGTTGCAATGAGGCAGAAATGCATCTTAGACCAACGTGACGTCTCCTGTTGTGCTGCTTTGCATTATTTAATAAGGTGTTCCTATTATTTTGTCCATCTTTATTGCGTATACAGAAGCATAAATATCAGAGACCGCTCTCTCAGTATGATGCAACCAGCCTAGTGTTGGATGATTGGGTAGCAGTCGAACAGATTTTAACCAAATTTACCACAAAAAAACAGATATGAGGAGTTGGGTCTTTGAGATAAACAGCTGGTGGTGTTAAGTTTCCAGTTGGGGGCAGTTTAAGAGAAAGGGGGCGCAAAAGTTGACAAAAAGAACGTCAGTCAAAGCTCGAATACTGGGGGAAACGTTACAATCGCCTCCATAAATCCTCCCAGGTCTGATGTTTTCGTCTCTTCTTTGATGGATTTACCTTCCACCTCCAAGCCCGAGCGTAAGAACCATAGACTGTATATAAGAAATGGACGTAACATCCGTGACGTCACCCATTGGTTTGTGGACTGTTGCTCGGAGGCCAATAGTATCGGATCTGAGCAGCGCCATCTTGAAAATTTCAGGTGCATGCTGGGAATAATTAAAACATGGATTCTACTTATATGGGCATCAGGAGGAGCATGAGGCGCCCTCCTGAACCTGTGAACCAATCAACCTGTCAATCACCACGTAGCCACACCCTAATGCATACCCTGCTTTATCGTCACATATAAAATCAGGGAGGCCAAAATGTCCCAAATGAACATCATACTGCATTGAAGAAGGCTTTAAACTAGCGATTGAGACCATAAACACATTTTGAAAACGTTTACTGAGGTTAGAAATCAAGTGAGAAGTTGGTGAATTCTCCATTGACTTGTATAGAGACGGAAGTCCTTTTGACACCAAAACGGTCGCCCCCTGGTGGCCTTTTGATAGAATGCAGTTTTAAGTTACTTCCGCGTTGGCCTCATTTCAGAGGACCGGAACCACTGATTTAGAGAATGAAACCAGGTGGATGGAAACGTTTCCCTCACAGGACTCTTAACAGCACCAATAGGCCTCTAGTAGCAGTAATGCCTGATAGATTATATATTATAGCTCAAATTATCCCTAAAAGAAGGGAAAGAGGCTACTGCTATATTAGACGATACATCACAGTTATATTAAGATGGCTCCGTCTGATTTGGACGCCTGCAGCGGTCTATTACCTCAAAGTTCATCATGGTTGAGACGGTTTCTGCAGCGGCTCCATTGAGATGAAGAGATTTCTGCCTCTGAATGAGCTTCTTATTCTTTTACTCTCCTTTTCAAGAGAGTTGAATTATTTGTCTGTTAATGTTAATAATCTTCTGTACTGCTTTGGCAATGTAGATTTATAATCCGTCATGCCAATAAAGTTTATTTGAATTTGTCACTGGTTTGTTTAACCCTCATGTCGTCCTCCTGGGTCAAATTGACCCTGTCTGTTTAGACTGTTCCTTCCTTCCTTCCTTCCTTACCTTCCTTTTTCCTCCCTTCCTTCCTTCTTCCTCCCTTCTTCCCTCCCTTCCTTCCTTTTTCCTCCCTTCCTTCCTCCCTCCCTTCCTCCCTCCTTTCCTTCCTTCTTCCTCCCTCCCTTCCTTTTTCCTCCCTTCCTTCCTTCTTCCTCCCTCCTTTCATTACTTCTTCCTCCCTTCCTCCTTCCTTTCCTTCCTCCCTCCTTTCCTTCCTTCCTCCCTTCCTTCCCTTTTCCTCCTTTCCTTACTTCTTCCTCCCTTCCTCCTTCCTTTCCTTCCTCCCTCCTTTCCTTACTTCTTCCTCCCTTCCTCCTCCCTTCCTTCTTCCTCCCTTCCTTCCTTGACTCGAGGACAACAGGAGGATTAAACATATATACATATTTTTTCTTTGTCTTAGTAACAGTAGTAGCTGTGATGACTCAACCTGCAAGTGCATCCACTCCCCACACACACACACACACACACACACACACACACACACACACAGAGCAGCTGCAGCCTCCCATTGTCTTCACTTCATCTACTCCGCTGTTAGTTAACGAGCCTCCGTCTGCATCACAAGGCCGTCCGTTTAATTAAGACGAATGCGGCGTCGTGTGAAAGCGATCCCGTTTAATCACGTGACTCGCTGTGAGCCTCGACACAGAGAGAAGCGCCTCTGTTGTTTTGATCTTTGACATCTCGAGCTGGGAGGGAAAACACACCAAGACAAACAGAGAGAGATGACCCTCAAAGACCTGCGGGGGTCCCAGAGGGGGGGGGGGAGGACACGCGGCGAGGATACAACAAACACACACACACACACACACACACACACACACACACACAATCTGTATGTGGACAAAAGTATGTGGACACTTGTGCTATAAAAGCTATGTGTTTCTGTCCACATACTTTTAGTCATATAGTCTGATGTGTGCGTGTGTGTGTGTGTGTGTGTGTGTGTGTGTGAGTGTGTGTGTGTGTGTGTGTGTGTGTGTGTGTGTGTGTGTCAGACTTGAGGAGACATGGTATCATTACATGTGTGCACTCTCCTGTCTGACACACACACACGCACACACACACACACACAAACACACACACACACACACACACAATCTGTATATGGACAAAAGTATGTGGACACTTGTGCTTTAAAAGCCATGTGTTTCTGTCCACATACTTTTAGTCATGTGGTGTTAAATGTGTGTCGGACTGAAACAGAGCAGAAAAAAAGGAGAGGTTGAGCGAGGTATCATCACCATGTCTCCATTCTCCTGTCTGACACACACACACACACACACACACACACACACACACACACACACACACACACACACACGCTGGGCAGCAGACAGCGGCGGGTAATAAATGAGTCACCATCATAACTTCTCATCAGGTCGCTGCTGTTTGTCTCCGTCCAGCAGGATGAATGAACGCTGAGCTGGATTTAAGGCAGCCAATCAGCAGCCAGACAGTCGGGGGGAAACATCACCGACATTACTACAGCCCTGCCGTTACCATGGTGATCTGACTCAGACGGAGGCTACTGTTGCACACCCAAAAAAAAAATTATAAACACCTTTAAGGAATATTAAGACTAAACACATATGATCACATGGGAGCGTACGAGCCAATCAGGACGCTTTATATCTTCTATAATATCAATTATGGGGTTTTTTTTAACACTCAACGCCATCATATTGTCACATAATGATGTAATACTGTACTAATGTGATGCAATGTTTCAATGCCTACATGCACTAAAGCAATATTATAAACATCATATTATAGCACAGAGCTGCAGATGACAATTATTTGCATTATTGATTAAATTAATTAATTATAGATTAATTTATTAGTCATCTGATCTTTAAAATGTCAGATAATGGTTGAAAAATGTCTCCAAAAGGCCAAAATTTAACCTATAATATCTTCTTTTGTCCAGATTATCATGACGATATGAAGTTTATTATCACAGAAGACTAAACAAACAGATGATATTTACATTTAAGAACCTGATACAAGACAATTTCTGCCTTTTTTCTTTTTAAAAAATGACTAAAAATGGTGATTAATGTTCTGCAGGTGCACCAGATATACACTATAAACACCTGTAGGATCATGTTACCACACTGTTATATTACACACTGTAAAAATCAGCAATACTGCAGATGTGCAATTGTATTTTACTTAAATAAAAGTAATAAAAGAGGGAAGAATATCTCATAATCAACAGTAAATGTGCTCAATATGCAGAATGGCTCCAGCCTGGTTATTATCTGTGATGCATTGAGATGTAAGCAGCATCTTAATCATGCTGGAACTCAGAATAGAGACAATAGAGTTTATGTTTGTGTGTAAAATAAATGTAGAGGAGTAAAAAAATCAGTTACATCAGTATTCAGCACAAATACCTCAAAATTGTGCTTCAATGCATTAAAATACAGCTTTAGGTTCCATCAGCACAGCAGACATTACAGCACTATAATAACATATTAAATGCAATAATTGGACTAAAAGATGAATATTTAATACAACACATGCATCATACACACATATGACATGAACATCATAGTGATAGAAAGCAGAAAAACATCCTTTATACTCTATAATATAAACAGCTCAGTCTTTTTTCCTGTTGTCCTCCCGGGTCAAATTGACCCCGTCTGTTTCGACTGTTCCTTCTTTCCTCCCTTCCTACCTTCCGTCTGTCCTTCCTTCCTCCCTCCCGCCTTCTTTCCTTCCCTCATTCCTTCCTCCCTCCCTCCTTCTCTCTTTCTTTCCTCCCCCCTACCTTCCTCCCTTCCTTCTTTCCTCTGTCCTTCTTTCCTTCCTTCCTTCCTCCCTTCCTCTTTTCCTTTCTCCCGCTCTCCCTCCTACCTTCCTTCCTTCTTTCCTCCGTCCTCCCTTCCTTCCTTCCTTTCCTTCATCCCTTCTTTCTTTCCTTTCCTCCTTTCCTCCCTTCCTTCCTCCCTCCCTTCCATCCTTCCTTCCTTCTTTCCTTTCCTTCATCCCTTCCTTCTTTCCTTTCCTCCTTTCCTCCCTTCCTTCCTCCCTCCTTTCCTTCTTCCTCCCTCCCTTCCATCCTTCCTTCCTCCCTTCCTTCCTTGACTCGAGGACAACAGGAGGGTTAAGTTAATTAATTTATTCATACTGTGTATAAATGCAGAGTATGACTGCAACTAAATATGTGTTTCTATTATTGATGCATTTGTGTGATTGATTATTTATTTAGTTATAAAAGCTGCATTAAAATTCTAATATATTGTTGATTAATTTTCTTGACACACACACACACACTGACTTATTGATTAATCAGTTAATTGATCGATGATGTCAGCGGTGCAAAGCCTGCAGCAGCACTGATAACACCGTTTAAAAAACAGTATGATTCTGATACAGCGGCACCGGCACTGTGCTGTGGCTCCATTCACACACACACACATCACCGTCTGCACACACACACACACACACACACACACACACACATAAAGAAACTCGTTTTATTTCCACAATCCATTTTTTCCCTCTATAATAAATAAACCAAGAATTAAAACCCCTCCATCACTCTCCTCCTCCTCCTCTTCTTCCTCCTCTACATCCCCATTGATAGGCAAGGTGGCATCTCTCCCATCCACACCCTACACCCACTGCGCATGCGTGCCGCGGCAAACAAAGGACCAGGCAATTAACCGACAGAGGAAGGCTAATAAAGTTTGACTCGCTGCAGAAATAACAACCAACATCGATGCAGCAGAAACGAACCCAAAGAATGAAGCTTTACGCGTGTGTGTGTGCATGGAGGCGGGAAGGAGGGAGGGGTATTCAGGTGCACCCCTAATACCCCATCACCCCCCCCCCCCTCCTCCTCCTCCTCCTTCATCCCCCCACGCACCCCCCAAAAAAATCCCCATCTTCCCCTCCTCCATCCTGCATCCTCCTCCTTCTTCTTGCAATAAAACGCAAATATAAGATCAATAATTCATCCAAATCATGACATAATCTGGTTAGGGACGCGCGTGCATGTGTGTGTGTGTGCGTGAATGTGAGTGTGTGTTAGTTGCATGCAGCCAAATGGTGTCACACCTCCACACAGACAAAGAGGTGGGGCGAGCAGCTCTTCTTATTTCTAGACTGTTGGATGCTCAACTGTGGCTGTAAATTAGGAAGGAAGGAGGGGGGGGGTAAAAAAAAAAAAAAAAGCGCCCCTCTGCGTTGCCTAGCAGCCGGTAAAAAAATTATATAATCATAAACAATTTAAAGGTAATAAATGAATGATAAAGAGAGCTCTCTCTCTTCTGAATAAAAGTGAAAAGCAGAATCAGTGTGTATGTGGGTGAAGCGCGTGTTCCTCCAGACTGTACACACCCCTTTTTTAAAGCTCGTGCACATTCCACCCCCCCCCCCCCCCCACCTCCCCTCCCCTCTCTAGAAAAGGAGGATAGAAGAAGAATTCATTTCTGCTTATTGAAATGTCCTCTTCCTTTTTCTTTCTTTCTTTCTTTTTTTACTCTCCTTTCATTAAATCTAGCGGATCTTTTGTCTCGTTCCCTCCACTCATCCAAGCACAGCGTGGCTCCCCGAATGGAGAGATGGAGGAGTGGAGGGAAGGAGGGAGGGAAGGAGGGGGGGGGGGGGGAGAAAAAAGACAAAAGAGATGGAAAAAAAATGTGAAATAAAATAACCACAAGCATCCAAACCTGAGTTTTTTTCTCGGGGATTAAAAGGAGGGATGACCGACGCGGCGGCTCTTACCGTGAGCTCTGAAGTTCCGCTGCTCTCTCTGCTCTCTTCGCTGTTTCAAGAAGCGGCTGCTCTAATTTTTTGCGGCTTCTCCTGCGCGCCCAGCGGCTTGTGCCTGCTGCACGGTACGGCTCGGCTCGGCGATCCTCCGTCTGCGCGCACAACGCATGCATAACCTACGTGCACGCACGCACGCACCCCGGATCGTGCACACACACACACACACAAACACACACAGAGAGAGAATGAATGCACAATCCAATTCTCTCATGAAGAAAAAAGCTATTTTACTTTAATGTCTGAGTCTCTAATGTCTCTATAATATTATAATAAAGCGTTATGATGCAATAATAAGACATATATTACTATAATAATCATGTAGCTGTTATAATAAGAGGCTACTTTATGATATTTGTATCACTAATGCTATCACTGTACTAATATCTCTGCTCAAGCACCCTTAAATCTGATCTCTGCACCCCTTAAAATAAATAAATAAATAATAATAATTGTATTTTTTCTTATGCTGCAGGTTGAAATGGTTTTATTTTAACAGGTTTAATGTACTTTGGATAGTTCTGTTATTAATATATAATCTTACCATCAGGGTTCTTTAACTTTCTTAGGGTCCTCTCTGTAGAAATCTGTATAACGTTTATTATTATTTACGTTATCTAGTGAAATGAGTAGTTTAGCAGCAGGTTTGAACACGTGCACGTTATTGTATGTCAACTTCTCTGTGGTAAAAATGTTCCCTTCATTGTTTTATTACTGTCATATCAAATATTTACTCCATTTTTCTATTGCGCACTGGAAGAGAATGTAAATTTCCGCTGCGCTTCTTTTAGTGTAAATACGGCTTTATGCTCGCTCCGTCTCTCCCATGTTAAGTTGCCTGTGCGCGCCCCCCTGCATTCACTGCGCGCACAACACCGGACTTGTTGATGCTCAGACATTTAAAGTAGATGGAAGAAAAAATTGTTTTTGATTAGTGGAGAAATATTACATCAATGCTGTGGTCAAAAACTGATAAAAAATGTCGTAAAAAGTCATAAAAACGAGGCAGTTCATTGCACTTCAACACAATAAAAGGTAGATAATAATAAATAAATATATATGTTTTTGACATTTGTTACATATAATTGAAAATATTGCAGAGGCTGCTTCTCCTAATTAACATATTATCACATAATGATGTAATAATGTGATATTATGATGCAGATATGCCTTAATGGAATATTATAAACCACAAATTATATCTTAGAGCTGCAAATAACAATCATTGTCATTATTGTTTAATCTGTTAGTTGTTTTCCAGATTAATTGATTAGTCGTCTGATCTTTAAAATGTCAGAAAATTGTTAAAAAATGTCTCCAAAACCCAAAACTCAACGTAAGATGTCTTGTTTTGTCCAGATTGTCGTGAAGATATTAAGTTTATTATCACAGAAGACTTTTAAAAAACAGATATTTACATTAAAGAACCTGGAAAAAGACGATTTCAGCCTTTTTTCTTTAAAAAATTACTTATTATGATTCATTGATCATCAGAAAATGATGATTAATTTTAACCAATGTTTTCAGCTGTTAGTGTAAATGTTCCCTCCTTCCTTCCTTCCTTCCTTCCTTCCTTCCTTCCTTCCTTCCTTCCTTCCTTCTGTCCTAACTTCCTTCCTTCCTTCCTTCCTTCCATCTGTCCATCCTTCCTTCCTTCTGTCCCTTCCTTCCTTCCCTCCTTCCTTCCTTCTGTCCTTCCTTCCTTCCTTCCTTCCTTCCTTCCATCTGTCCATCCTTCCTTCCTTCCTTCCGTCCTTCCTTCCTTCCTTCCTTCCCTCCTTCCCTCCTTCCGTCCTTCCTTCCTTTTTCATCCCTTCCTTCCTCCTTTCCTTCCTTCTTCCTTCCTCCCTCCCTCCTTCCTTCTTTCCTCCCTCCCTCCTACCTTCTTTACTTCCTTCTTCCTTCGTCCCTTCCTTCTTTCCTTCCCTCATCTGTCCTTCCTTCCTTACATCTGTCCATCCTTCCTTCCTTCCTTCATTCCTTCATTCCTTCCTTCCTTCCTTCCCTCCTTCCTTCCTTCCCTCCTTGCTTCCTTCTGTCCTTCCTTCCTTCCATCTGTCCATCCTTCCTTCCTTCCTTCCTTCCTTCCTTCCATCCTTCCTTCCTCCCTCCCTTCCATCTGTCCTTCCATCCTTCCTTCCTCCCTCCCTTCCTTTTGTCCTTCCTTCCTTCCTTCCATCTTTCTGTATAAAGCTACTTTTAGTTATATGAATGTAACTGAGTGAACTATAAACACCTGTAGGATCATGTTGCACCTTTCCAACCAAGATGTGTTTAATATCTGAACTGTACATTCATGTTTTTAAGCGTTTTACCAAAACCTCAGTAAACATCGAGGCTGTTTGTTTAAAGTTTAGAAACTTTTACACGACAGTCAGAATCAGAAGCAGATTTATTAACAAGTGCACAAACAAGGAATTTACCTTTTAGTGTTGTGGTTTATAATCAAGATACACGAGGTTCAGAAAATACCCCAAAAAAACAGCTTTTCAGAAATGATACCAAATGTAAAATGATCAGAAAAATATGTAAAATATACTCTTAAAAATGTTAAGATTGAACGATAAACATGATATGCAAATATATTTATCTCCTGTTAAATATTATTATTATTAACTCAAATGTTGAAGAGAAACTCAAAAAATGGGAATACTGAAATCAGATAGCAGCAGTTTAAACTGGACTCAAC
>NW_026910243.1:0-8940 GCF_963691925.1 Scomber scombrus
TGTGTGTGTGTTTGTGTGTGTGTGTGTGTGTGTGTGTGTTTGTGTGTGTGTGTGTGTGTGTGTGTGTGTGTGTGTGTGTGTGTGTGTGTGTGTGTGTGTCTTACTGTATCTGATCTGGGCTCTAGTCAGCGGTGAGGTCTCCTGGGTTTCTGAGAAGAAGAAGATAAAAAAAACACCAGAAACTTGTCAGAAGTTTGAAGTTTAACTTTTTAACGGTTGAAGTTTGAGTCGGAGACAGTTAGTTCCTCTTCCTCCTCCTGATCCTCCTCATCCTCCTCTTCCTCCTCTCCCCCGAAAAACCCCAAACTCTTTATGCTCCAACTAGTAACACTCAGTCAGAGCTGCACAGTGACTCCAGTAACAGTGAAGCTTTCTCACATTGTTCTGTAACAGTAGAACTTTTTATTTTCTTTATGCCACAAATTATTCATTAATAATAATCTGTATGTATATTAATGCAAGATGATCACTTTTGCCTTCCAATATAGCCTTCATCAATATTTAATTTCAGCATGAAAAATAGAGCATTTAGCTTATTTCATGTAATATTTTATTACTTTATTTTTTACATTATTCTATTATCATTCTGTAGTTTTATCTTATTTTATTTGTCCGTTTCTTTTGTCTTTTAATCTCTTTTTTAACCTCGTTTAAGTCCATATTTTATTTAACTTAATCTTTTATTTTACTTTTGTCTTTTTAATCTATTTTAACCTCGTTATTAAAACCTTTTTTCTTTCTTATTTTGCTTATTTAATTGTTTTATTTATTTATTTATTTACTTATTTTCTCTTGCATATGTGCTTTGGGGTTTTATTTTAACTATAAAAGAACTTTAAACTACATTAACCTGAATGAAAGCTGCTATATAAATACAGTTTGATAGATTGATTATTAATGTATCATCACATTAGCTGCTGATTAATTATCTGTTGAACTAATTATCCATGTTTACACACACACACACTGACTAACACACACACACACACACACACACACACACACACACACACACACACACACACACACACACACACACACACACACACACACACACACACACACACACACACTGACTAACACACACACACACACTGACTAACACACACACACACACACACACACACACAGCTGTAATTGGTAAGAAGCAGCGGTGATGTTGGTGATGTCGAGTTCCTCCAGAGACGCAGTGAGCTGACTCAGTAGAAGTGTGTCACTGGGACAGAGCGTAGTATCAGTCAGAGACCAATTAAAAAGAAACAAGGTCAATTACAGCTAATAATTAATGTGATGAGTCATTCGCTTTCTAACCTGTGAGCTCAGACTGGAAGAAGCATCAAGATCTGAGAGAAAAGAAACTTAAAGAAGATCATAAAGAGAGTGACTGCATTAAAAAGGAGAAAAATCACAGCTTACAATTATTTTCATTATTGATTAATTATTATTATTATTATTATCTTATTATTATTATTCTCTTCATTAACTTATTTGCTGTTTGGTCCATAAAATATCAGAAAAGACTAAAGGAAAACATTAAGAAAAAGAACAAAAAAAGAACAAATTGAGACCGATGCAGGCGAGAGAAACTTAATAAGAGAAAGAAAAGGTTTAATAAAAGATAGACTAAAAACTAGGTTTAAAAAAGACAAAAGAAAGGCAAATAAAATCAATAAGAATAATTTGGGTAGAATTATAATAATGATAAAATAACAGAATAAAGTAGAATAAAATTATTTCACTGCTGCAATAATGTAAATTTCCTCATTGTAGGACTAATAACAGAATATATTATCTTATAACAATAGAATAAAAGGACTAAACAATTCTTAAAATGTGAAACTTATCTACTTCATATTAGTTTCAGATCTACTTTTAAATCATGTTTACAGACAGAAGAACATGTTAGGCTCCTGACTGTTATAAGACTAGAAAAAAGTGTGAACGTGTCTCATCTTTCTCAACAAACACGCCTCTGTGTGTGTGTGTGTGTGTGTGTGTGTGTGTGTGTGTGTGTGTGTGTGTGTGTGTGTGTGTGTGTGTGTGTGTGTGTGTAAAGGTCAGCATCTATTTAAGTAACGGTCTCTCCTTCACCAGGTCAGTTATATATTCTACATGAAACACTCCTCTGACCTTTAAAGTCTTTCTTTAAAAAGGAAAATAAGACATATAGGAGCTTCAGATAAGTGACCAGCTGTCTGTTAATACGTCTATAAAATTAAACTTCTATCACTTTGTTTACTTTTCTCTTTATTGAAGAAGGAAACATTAATCTCTGAAGGTTTTAAGCAGCTGTCGACAAACAAAGCTCCACTCTCAGAGCAGATGTTTCCTCCTGCTGCCAGAGGGCTCCTTCTTCTTCTCTCCACCATGACGATATAAACACGTTAGTAAAAAGGTAATCTCTCTGCTGGAAAACATGCCAACTCCACCTGGACGTAGAAGAAGAAGAAGAAGAAGAAGAAGAAGAAGAAGAAGAAGAAGAAGAAGAAGAAGAAGAAGAAGAAGAAGAAGAAGAAGAAGAAGAAGAAGAAGAAGAAGAAGAAGAAGAAGAAGAAGAAGAAGAAGAAGAAGAAGAAGAAGAAGAAGAAGAAGAAGAAGAAGAAGAAGAAGAAGAACCCAAACAAGACAAATACCAACAATTCATCAGACTAGAGACTGATCAGCTGATATTAACCAGGCGGGGGAGTTCTGGTCCTCTGAAATGAGGCCAACCAGGAAGTAACTTAAAACTGCATTCTATCAAAAGGCCACCAGGGGGCGACCGTTTTGGTGTCAAAAGGACTTCCGTCTCTATACAAGTCAATGGAGAATTCACCAACTTCTCACTTGATTTCTAACCTCAGTAAACGTTTTCAAATGTGTTTATGGTCTCAATCGCTAGTTTAAAGCCTTCTTCAATGCAGTATGATGTTCATTTGGGACATTTTGGCCTCCCTGATTTTATATGTGACGATAAAGCAGGGTATGCATTAGGGCGTGGCTACGTCGTGATTGACAGGTTGATTGGTTCACAGGTTCAGGAGGGCGCCTCA
Source organism: Scomber scombrus (assembly GCF_963691925.1). Classification (NCBI taxonomy): domain Eukaryota; kingdom Metazoa; phylum Chordata; class Actinopteri; order Scombriformes; family Scombridae; genus Scomber; species Scomber scombrus. Next base: position 3,033 of record NW_026910243.1, read on the forward strand.
TGCTCCTCCTGATGCCCATATAAGTAGAATCCCTGTTTTTATTTTTCCCAACATGCACCTGAAATTTTCAAGATGGCGCTGCTCAGATCCGATACTATTGGCCTCCGAGCAGCAATCCACAAACCAATGGGTGACGTCACGGATGTTACGTCCATTTCTTATATACAGTCTATGGTTGATACTGACCTATCACTGATCAGTGTCTGTGAATGTTATTTGTTCTTTTTTTATTAATCTTTAAAGCTTATAATAAATAGATTAGTTTCATAAATAATCTTACATTTCACTTCAGGCTCATGTTTGAGTTTTATTATTATTTGGTAAAAATTGAGATCATTACAACAAATCTGAATAAAATATGACGTTTGATGTATGATTTTATATCGACTCCACAGCCAAGTCTACATATACTCTGATTCATTATTTATAACTACGCTGGTTTAACCGAAGTTGCAATTTAATCTGAAGTTAATTATATAAACATTTATTAGTGAGGATGTTTTTGTGAAGCAGCATAAATGGAACCAGATGGAAACAATGTTAGTTTTGTATTAATGTCAACAGAAGAAGAAGAAATCTCTGTTTGAAGCAGTAAACTGAATTTAAATGAGTTTTATTTTTCCTCCATTTAAAATGATTTATTGTGTAAATGTGATTATACAGAAATCTGCTCCACTGCTCTCAGCTCTGTGTTGTTCTACATGATTATTATTGAGTTAACTGAGCGTCTGTCACACGTTACGATAATAATATTATAAAACTGAACGACTTTAATCTGTGAACACTTGAACTGAACAACGTTTGCATCGATGCTTCATGAGCTCAGCATTAACCTTCGTGTCGTCCTCCTGGGTCAAATTGACCCCGTCTGTTTTGACTGTTCCTTCTTTCCTTCCTTCCTTTCTCCTCTCCTTACTTCCTTCCTCTTTTCCTCCCTTCTTACTCCTTTCCTTCCTTCCTTCCTCCTTTCCTCTGTCCTTCTTTCCTTTCTCCCTCCTTTCCTTCCTTCCTTCCTTCCTCCTCTCCTTATGTCCTTCCTCTTTTCCTCCCCCCTTACTCCTTTCCTTCCTTCCTTCCTTCCTTCCGTCTTTCCTCCCTTCCTTCCTTCCTCCTTGCCTTCCTCCCTTCCTTCTCTCCTTACTTCCTTGCACTTTTCCTCCCTCCCTCCTTACTCCTTTCCTTCCTTCCTCATTCCTCCCTTCCTTCCTTCCTTCCTTCCTCCTTGCCTTCCTCCCTTCCTTCTCTCCTTACGTCCTTGCACTTTTCCTCCCTCCCTCCCTCCCTCCTTACTCCTTCCCTCCCTCCTTACTCCTTTCCTTCCTTCCTTCCTTCCTTCCTCATTCCTCCCTCCCTCCCTTCCTTCCTTCCTTCCTTGACTCGAGGACAACAGGAGGGTTAAACCAACGGAGCTTCTGGTCGATTAAACACAACAAACCCTTCAGCAACTTATAGAGCTGAGCTTGTTTTATAAAAGCAGAACTTTAATCTCAGAGCTGGACAATAAACCAGAGACCGATGTCGATATTAAGGAGTAAAAACATTACAATATCAATATATTAACTGAACTTAAACACATCTTTTCAAAGCATTTATTCCTCTAATGTGGTTTATAAACACTTGTAACAGAGGTTTTGATATTTAACATTTAACTGTAAAAACTTTATTGTGTAAAATGAGTCAGTGCTCTGAAACTGTCAGTGTTAGTTTATGATCATGTGACTTCAGGCTCATTATTATTATTATTATCACTGACTGACAGACAGACTGAATGGGGAAATATAAAAGTATGAGTAATATTTCCTTTTCACAGTAACATGAACACAGTCAGACTTCAGCTTTAGGCTTGAAGTCAATTTGATATTAATATAAATAAATATTAACAGGGATGGTTTTGTATCTTCATGTTAACAATATATATATATATAAAAACACAAAGTGAACTATGTCCAATGCTGTTATGCTGTGTTTTCTAATTAAATTACAATTAGCTTAGAACTGCTCATTTTGACAACAGTCTAAAAGACGTTTTCACTCAATACAGACAATAAATCTGACTCTCTATATTTAAATGTAAGACCTACCTTAATTAAAAACAAGACTTTTTCATACATTTTAAATTGTGAAAATCTAATCTAAGACTTTCTAAGGATCATGCATCATGTAAAATCACTTTAAGTAATCAAATTAATGTGTAAATGTGTTGAACTGTGTCCCATTGTTACACTGTGTTAATATAAAGGGATTTAATTCAAAAATATTAATGTTTAATTATAATTTGCTTGTAATTAGACTGTAATTCTCATGTAACCAGACATCACCTCAACATGTAAGACCTACTGTAGCATCATTAAAACCAAACACACTTTTTCATTCATCATTTTATGACCTTAAACTGTGAAAATCTAATATAAGACTTTAATATTTATTAAGTATCTTGCATATGAAAGCAGTCAAATTCAACCATCCTGTCAACTGTGCAACTTTTGTCTTAGTTTAACTGTTTATAAAACATAAAGATATTAATTATCATCCAATTCTGTGTTAAACCCTTATAGCCGACTTCAATCCAACTTATTACCACAAGTTTTACAACATATGTTTTGGAAGTTATGGTCACTAAACCTCATTTAAATGAAACTAAACCTCATTTAAATGAAACTAAGCCTCATTTAAATGAAACTAAACCTCATTTAAATGAAACTAAGCCTCATTTAAATGAAACTAAACCTCATTTTCAGGGTCAAAATTCACCAAAAGACAACAGGAGAGTTTTAATAACAGCTAAATCCTCATCAGCTGTTCCCAGAATGCATTGCAGCCAATTCTTTCTGCCTCTTCTGATCTCTACAATGACATTTATATCTATATTTACCTTCGTGCAACCAAACCCTGATCAGACATGACTGGTATAAATACTAACATCTTGTCTCATTGCCTCCAAACTCTACATTCATGTATCTATTATATCTTTCTACAGATTAATTATCTCATAAACCTTCTCTGTATCTGCAAAGCTGAGCCGAGGCTGCGATTAACATACTTTAACCTCAGAAAGGCTCAAACCCCCCGTTATAATCCCTTTAATGATGTTAAAAACAGAGCCGAGCTTCATCAAGAGATCAATTAGTGTTTTCAGTGTCGGCGCCTCGATGGTTGATTTTAATGAGGTGACCTGAAGGCAGCACAGTGAGGTCAGACACTGTTTGTTTATTCAGCAGCAGAGCAGCGTGTTAAATCAGGATCATCAGGATTTTCCCCCCCGAGGAAAAACATCAGACTGTTGAACATGTTTAAGTTTAGAGGAAAAGCTTCTAACACAGCGACTCGTCTCATCGTCAAACATCAGAAATAAGATGTGTTTGTTTTCATGTTTAACGTGTCAAACACCTCGATGCAGAGTGAAACATCTCTGCAGTTATTGTTATTGGATTGGCATAAAGACGTGATAATGTGAGGAATCCATCTGACTTTAAGGGATTATTATGTCTCTTATAATGATACAGAGGGATTACTGTCAATTAGAGGTTTAAGAAAACAGCTCCTAATATGAACCAGACAGGCAGGAAATCTTCTGGTAAAAGGTAAATAAACTGTACTTATAGCGCTTTTCTAGACTTTTTGACCAGCTATAGCACTTTTACTCTACATGTCTCATTCATTCACTCATTCACTCACTGATGACAGGAGCTAAAACACAGAGCACCAACCTGCTCATCAGGAGTCTGGATGGGTACTGATGCTCGGTACCATAATGACACCAATGCTGATGTTAAAGGGTAGAAACCAGACCGGAAAGCAACACAGATTTCGGTACTTTATTTCGGTGCCACTGAATCTTTAATTACCGGAGCTACACGTCAGGTTAGTTTTTCACCTGCATGGAGGGAAGTCAGACGTCCCAACTCTCCTGAATATTGATAGCAGCTCCTTGACTCCCGCAAATGAGACACAATCTCCCGAAATCTGCAGCGAGCGAGCAAGAGTGAGCGCTAGAGAATGTGTGTGTGTGTGTGTGTGTGTGTGTGTGACTATCAACAAAGCGTCCTGATAGCTTTGTGTTGCTGCTAGTTTTGATACACTGCTGTTTTTATGATGATGATTATGACAGTTTGTTGTGAATTGTATTTTATATTGGTTACTTTAAGTTGTATTTATATTATTTGGGGATTTAAATGAATATTCTGTTCAACTTGCACTTCACAAAATACCTTAAAAATAAAAAGGCACCGTTTGTGGACAAAGTTTGTATGTTTTTATTCTTTAAGCATCGGTTCAGGCACCATTTCAAAAGTACCGGTTTGGCACCGGTATCAGATAAAACCTAACGATACCCAACCGGCTCATCAGGAGGAAACTAAGCAGCCATCAGAAACACATGTTGAAATCTACACCTCTATGCCCAGAAAGTGCTTAGCTCAGCATGACTTGTTGTTATTGTTTATTACACTATGGAGCTTCCTCCTATCTACTCAACAGCTGCAGCAGCATCTCTCCCTCGCTGATGTTTGGTGCCTCCAAGTCTCACTGATTAGCTTCCCTCTGGGCCTCGGAGCGTCGGGGGGGCTGCAGGTAAACACAGCAGCTACCAAACTGTGTGTGTTCATACAAGACTACACAGATATCTTCTTATGATCCATGTCTATAATCTACACAGATCATACATGTTTCAAAATGTACGATATCCACTTTCTAAGGGTGATGATTTAAGGATCAAATTTGCCAATTCAGACTTAGAAAGAAAAAATGTCAGTCACAATTGTCTTTACATTCAGGAATTCAAGATGCATTAATCCTTAGATACTGTTCAGGGTCAAATTTGACCCTTTTTAAACAAATTGAGAGCTGTAAAAACATCATATATAGATTTCTCTTAGTTGGACTGTGACCCACAGTTTACCAAAATGGAAACAAAATGCATCTTTTTCTTTTTTTATATATGCAAATGTACAAGTTTGAGAGAAAAATCAGCATTTAAATATTTTGTTGTATTCTTCATATTCTATCAAATGTTCTGTTGGACCATAAAATACAGATTTTGAATGTATTTTGTTCCTCATAATATCCATTATTAAATGTTATTAATGACTGATGGAGAATTTATGAAAAGACTAAATATGAGTCAGAATTTGAACAGTATGTAAGAGTTAAACAGCTTGTTCTGACTAACAACCAGTACCAATCCAAGAACCCTTAAAGTGATCCTGATACCAGCTGAGTCCTTCATCAGATTCCCATTAACACATGTATTGCTCTGTCTTGTATCCGTGGTAACAGGCGTGTAGTGTAGACACACTTTAGAGCGTTTAGGTGGCATCTTGGCTGCTGAACTGCTAAGCACGATAACTCAAACTCACCACGACTTCACCACCACAGACGGGTTGTAGCTGCTGCGGCAGTGGAGACCAATCACATGTCGGGTTAAAGAGAAGAATGCTTGCTGCTGATTGGCTGTGAGGGAGCCCAGAGAAAGAGTCATATTTTCTAGTTCTGGGTGCAAAAAGGATCGATTGCAGGTATCGTTTGATGGGAGAACGTTTCGATGCTACTTGGTATCGATGTATTTAAGGTATCGAGTACTGATACCCAGCTATACTAACAGCCTAAAACCCAAATATTTTACATTTATATGATACACGAGACAGAAAGCTAACAAATCATCACATTTGAGAAGCTACAACCAGGGAAATTTTGGCATTTTTGCTTAAAAAGTAACTTAGGATTAAACGATTTTCATTGTCATCCCAGTCATGTAGATACAGAGAAAGAGAATGAAATACCAAACTCAAGTCCCAGTGATTGTATTAAATATATATTATATAAACATAAATATATAATAAAGTAAAGAGCATCTACACAATAGGCACAATGAGTCAATGAAGAAAGAGAAAAGTAGAGCAGTGCAGCCTGA